>NW_027498824.1:0-116931 GCF_021521415.1 Bidens hawaiensis | reverse complement strand
GGGTATGAGGAAGATTCGGAGGAATCCGACAGCGACGCAAACCCTCGCCATAGGGCGAAAGGGAAGCGTAAGGAAACGGACTTCCAACCGAGAAGGAATTTTAGAGAAGCCTTCAAACCAAAAAACGCGGGTGGAAACCCACGTGACTTCTCTAAAACCTTCAGACCAACTGTTGCAAAGGCGGGAACGTCCAAGTTTGCAAGGGACATTGCGGAAGCAATCGTCCCGAAGAGTGCCAAGCAAATGCCCAACATCGGCACTATGATGGTATATCCGACCCAGACGATCATTTGAACAGATTCATAGCGGGGGCAACCGTCAGCAACTGGACGGAACCCACGTGGTGTTATATGTTCCAGATGACGCTGGTTGGAGCAGCCAGAGCGTGGTTTGACCGTCTACCGGTCCACCACATCTACGATTGGGCAGACTTCCAACAGAAGTTTAGCCAACACTTTAGCCAACAAAGAAAGCATACTGAAGCGCAATGGACGATCCTCAACTGCATTCGAGAGGAAGATGAATCTTTGCTAGACTTCATCACTCGCTTCAACTCAAAGAAGCTGAATCTGGGCGCTATTAGCGAAGATCTTGTTCGCGCTGCTTTCATCCAAGGCGTGAAAGATCCAGAGCTCATCCGCACCTTAACGGGTAAAGACGGCATGCCATCCACATGGGATGCCATCATGACAGCAGCTAAACGCTTCGCGGAAACGGAAAAGCAACTGGGTAGAGATCTTCCCCAGAGCACAAACCTCTACACCCAGAAAACAAGAGAAAACAATGTCCTTACCGCCCGACTAAACAAAAAGAGGAAGCTAGGCATTTGGCAGTCAAGGGTAAACTTTGACACCTCATCCGGCTCGCACCCTCGGTTAGGCGGAAAGGATAACATGCAGTCGTCGAACCGGAACTCCAGATGGACGCCACTCACCAAAAGCGTCACCGAAATATTTGACACCGAGAGGCTCCCATGGCCAAAGGCTCCAATAATCCGAGAGCGTCACAACGCTGATCAGAGCAAATTCTGTGACTTCCACAGGACAAGAGGCCACAACACCGATGAATGCATAGACTTGAATGACATCGTCGAAGCATTTGTCAGAGATGGGACGCTCACGCACCTCGTGGCGTAATGAACGCTGAGCAGGCTAATGAGTGTAGAACCCTAGTTTGGGGAAAACACGAATAAAACTGCAGCTTCAATGTTGGAGACTACATACTGCGCAAACAACGAGATTCCGAACCAAGTGCATATCGGCTCGAAAGGCTCGATGACGCTCCCATCCCAACAACATGGGAGCAATTACAGTCTGCATGTAGATCAATTCCAAACTTGTAAAGAAAAGGCCCAGAGCCACTTCTAATGGAAATGATTCTCCTTATCACATTGACGCTGTTAGTCTTACATTTATACTGAACTTTCCACACTGATATGCCGGTATTCACCGCATACATAAGTGGGGAAGTCGTTGCGTGTGGAAGGCGGCAAAACCCGCATAAACAAAAAACGGCCAACCTTCACGCAGATCAGTTATAGGTAAAGTTGGGTCATCCCACTAAATGAAAGTGCCGGTCCTACCCGCACAATCATGATAGAGGAAACCGAACTAACCTATTGACAACCGCGCGTTCGAACGGTTAATTTATTCAACACTGATATGCCGGTCTTCACCGCATACATAAGTGGGGAAGTCGTTTGCGTGTGGAAGGCGGCAAAATCCGCATAAACACAAAAAACGGCCAACCTTCACGCAGGTCAGTTATAGGTAAAGTTGGGTCATCCCACAAAATGAAAGTGCCGGACCTACCCGCACAAATCATGATAGAGGAAACCAAACTAACCTATTGATAACCGCGCGTTCGAACGGTTAATTTATTCAAAACACTGATGCCGGTTTTCACCGCATAAATAAGTGTGAAGAAATCGTTGCGTGTGGACAGCGGCAAAACCCGCATAAGCACAAAAAACGACAAATTTCTAAGGAAAAGATAAGGAAAACCTCCACGCGGGTCAGATATAGGTAAAGTTTAGCCATCCTACTAAGTGAAAGTGACGGTCTTACTCGCACAATCACGAAAAGAGGAAGCAAAACTTTAACCTATTATCTACCACGTTGAAAGGTTAACTTATTCAAAATACTTAGAAAATTTCAAAGGAAAAGATGAGGAAAACCTCCACGCAGGTCAGATATAGGTAAAGTTTAGACATCCTACTAAGTGAAAGTGACGGTCTTACCCGCACAATCACGAAAGAGGAAGCAAAACTTACCTATTACCTACCACGTTGAAAGTTAACTTAATCCAAAGTACTTAAGAAATTGCTGAGTTAAACTAAAGTATGCACAAGCGAATCATATATTGTTTATGCGGCAAAACAAGTGCCAAATTAAGCTATAATATGCATGAGCAAGTCATAACGTTTGTAAAGCAAGTCATACAGTGAAACCCGCACAAGCATTTATATTTCATCAAGATTCAAGTATTACAAGAATGGCCGGGTATCTACCCGCCTACAAGAATATAAATCTATACAAAGACGTAAATCTATCCTAACAGTGGGAAGGGATTTAAAAGATCAAGCTTCAGGGCCACTCCCTCCAAACCCACTTGTACCCGCACCATCGGTTGGCTGTGGCGGTTCAAGGAAGGTCTTGAGAATGGTTAGCCCATCATCAGCAGCAGCAACTTCGTTCACCTTCTCCACCACCGGGTGCGGGAAGGCGGCATACTGATTCACTGCTTGGTCATATACAGCTTCAGTATCCACATCATATAAAGGGAAGTTGGAAGGCGGGATGCCCTTCTCAACGAACCCTAGACCAAGCAGGAAGCCAGCCTTTTCCCCATCCTCATGAGAAGCGTTGAGGGCTGCGCTCATGGCATCGTCATATGATGTGTCCGTGAAGACTCGATGCACAACCTACAAGAAAAAATACAAGTATCAAAACCTTTTCTAAGTCCAAAGAAAAGCGTAAAGACGTTATGAAGCTAAGCTTACCTGCGACAATGCTTCTCGAAGAAGCCATTCCTTGGTAACCAGAGCCTCCTGAGGGCAGCTTGAGCTTCATTACGGGGGCATTCGGCTTCGTTCTTTGTAAGGTTGGCAAGCAACACATCTTTGGCTGCAGCCTCTTCGACGCCCTTTAGCTTACGCTCAGTGTGGTCAAGCACCCCCCTCTGATCCAAGATCTCTTGGAGCTTCTTGGTATTTTCCATGGCCAAGGCATCATGAGCCTGATGGAGCCTCTCTAATTTGGCTTTGAGCTCCTCATTCTCAGTGCGTAGAGGCTCAGCAACAGCTTCAGCCTTGGTGGCCCTCTCAGTTGCGTTCCGTGCAGTTTCCTTAGCCAACCGAAGCTGTTCATTAACAGCTTGGGTAGCCTTGGAACGGGCCTCGAGACGGGCCTGAACTTCAACCTCAAGGGCCTTGAAGGCCTTCTCCTTCTCCGCAGCAACGGCGGAGAGCCTCCTGTTCTCCTCCCGGACAGCCCGCGCCTGAGCTACTTCTTGGATACGAGCTGCCTTTAACTTGTAGTTTTCACGACAAAGCAGCTCGACGCGCGGCTGCATCCGGGCAAGGAGAATTCGAAGCTCGTTTGTCAGCCTACCCTCCTGGTAGCTCGACATAGCTTCGCCCAGTGCACCACTGGGGGCGGCGTGGCGCGCCCACTCGACGCATTCCACAGGCGTCCGAAGGGTTGTTCCTCGGCGGATGTTCCAACGTGGAACATACACTTCATTGGAATCCGACACTGCAAAAGCAAAAAACAGTTAGGAAAAGATGATATATAAAAAAAAAGAAAAATAATAATAATAATAATAATAATAATAATAAAAGGCCAAAACAACCCTACGCACCTGTAGGGTCGACGACGGGCCTGTAGCCGCCAAACCCATCACCTGAACCTAACGGATATCCATCCAAGAGGTCAGGCAGATGGGAAGGAGGCAGAGATTGGCTATACGCCCCAACCCCGGACATACCTGAAGGACCGGCCGTAGTCGCCGGCGCCGGAGTTGGCATGGCGGAGGCCGCTGTGGTAGAAACCAACGGAGGTGAACTCACAACCGCGGTCGTTGCTACGGAAGAAACCACAGAAAAACTCACCGCCGGCTCAGTGAAAGAATCAGTGAATATGGCACTGACAGCCGGCGGAGACGTCGTCACAGTTGGAACAGTTGCCTCAACCGAATGAGCAACCGAACCAACACTTGAAGCAGGCGCAGCCGCCTGGGTCATCGCCTCGGGTAGGTTGATAAAACCTACCGTCATGGGTCCAGAGGTATTCCTCCTCGCTCCACCCTGGAATGCGGTAGCATCCACGCCTGCACGAAGACAACATATTTAAATATAATGATGGAAAGATACGAAGTTAAAGTTATTTACACTTACGGGTCCTCTTGAGCTTGAAGGTGCGAACAGGCGGGGACGAACCCGATGGAGCCGGCCTCTTCATGCCGGTCACCGTCGTCGTCCTGGGCTGCTCGGAGGTGACAGCCGTCTCAGCCTCCGGAGTAGTGGTCTCAACACCACCAGGGTTCCCCGCCGCCTCTTCGCTTTCGGCCTCTGAGTCAGACCGATTCACCGGATCGGCAGTGGAGGCAACCTTCGCCTTGCCCTTCCCGCCAGCAGCCTTCTTCTTCCTCACGAAGAATGGACCATCTGCGGATTCCTCATCAGAAGATGACATAATTAGAGGAATTCCAGCAGAGGTTTGAGCATTGAGAGGGCGAGGGTTAAATAACTCCTTACCTGGCCGCGTGGCGCTCAGAATCGGGTGGCCCGGCGGGTAGACCTACACAAACCGATCCCTCGTTTGCTCCAGGATGGGCAACTCGTTCTCATCGAGAGCACGAGTACCCATCCGAGCGGGACCACCAGCTTCCCGCGGATGCAGGAGCGATTGTAGGTCGTTTCCTGTAGGTTCCCCGGACGGATCACACGAGATATCCCGATATACACAGGTGCGGAATCCCTGTGTAGATCGTTACGGACGTAGAACACAAGCTTACGAACACATGAACACAATACGAACAAACCCACGTTATATTAATAACTCAAACCGTGTTACTTACAGACTCTCGACCTCACGTCAATAGACTCACTGAATTACACGTAACTAAACCACTCGATCAACCAAAATCTTTCGTAAACAGTAAACTGTAAACTATATAAATACACGACAACTTCGCCTCAGGCGAAGTTGTCCATAACTTCGCTCGTTCAACAAGTTCGCCTAGGCGAACTTGTCAACAACTTCGCTTGGTTAACAAGTTCGCCTAAGCGAACTTGTCAACAACTTCGCTTTAACAAACAAATACACAAACAATATTACAGACTCGATTACAGACATTAGACATATGAACTACTGACATCTATGCACCAACAGACTCCCCCTTGGCAGTAGCTTCATATCTTGATCTTTCAGCTCTTGTCTTGTAATCCTGTATCTTCAAGCGTGCACTCCTTCTCTAACACATACCGTGACTACTCGCTGATATTTCCTTGCTTCATCCTTCCAAGCAGGAATATAGAATATCTTCTTTTCATTCAACACTTGCAGATCAGCTTTCGATAAGTTAACAAGATGCATCGGATCATACACCCTCAGCACTTCTTGTTCATCTTCGTCTTCCATCACGGCTTCAGCAGTCTGGCAATCAACATACCACCATTTTAGATTCTTCAACACATCTTGAGGCATATTCTTCATTGGAACCTCCTTGATGCATCGGATCGGTTTATACTTCATCACCATCCATGGCTTGCCATCTGCTCTCAATCCCCTTTCTGTATCCTCCACGAGCTTTCCCTTTTGTGGCTTTAATAATTCAAACTTCTTTTCTTTTATGCTTTCTTTCCATACGATCTTCTCAATCACTCTTGCCATGTTGTTGTCACTTCTATTTATCAGGCCCAACCTGGCCAAATCCTTCACCTCACATTCCGGCAATGTATTGAGAGATCTCAACATTCTTTTGAAGTATTGAATACCATCATAACGCTTCACCACAAACAACTTTATCTGTTCATCATATATCCAACAGATAATTACCTTCTTCGACTCAGCATAGCCTTTGATGTTATAAGTCTTCTTGAACATGGCTGGAACAGCAGGCTTCTTGGTCTTAATAAACCAATGAGCACAGCCTTCCTTCCACCTAGGCTGCTCCTCCCACTCAGTCTCATCCATCTCAGTATCCATGTCGGCTTTCTCAACATCAGGGATCTCGTGTTCAACGTCTTCTTCTACTATCTCCCCCTCTTCTATTCCATCTTCAATCACAATCTGCTCACCGATCTTCTCAATCATATCACTCGGCAGCACATCTTCATCAAACAACACATCATCGCTGAACATGTCATCGTCAAGTTCCTTCAATGCATCAATCACATCATCCTCCACCAACACCACATCATCACCACCAGCCGCGTCGGTATACTCCCCCTCAGCTGTGGAAGTACCAAGAGCTTGAGAAGTTCTTGGCAGCTCACCACCTACATCTTTCGATGCATTGGGATCATCGTCTCGGTCGTTTCTCTTCTTCGTTCTGAGCTCGTCGCCCTTACAGCTCATCTCCCCCTGAGATGCCAAGAACTCCTTCAAGGCATCTATAACTTTCCCATGCTCAACCAGGAGGGATGCCTGTAGTTGATTTGCTTCCACTAGGCTTTGAATAGTCTTAGATTGCTCTGCCACGATCCGCTCTAGTGAAGCTATTCTCTCTGAGTCTGAAGTAGGCGTAGGCGAGACACCAGAAGCAGGCGTAACCGCAGGTGGTACCATACCTGATAACCCTGCAGCAGTAACGACCGTTGACTTCACAAAACGTGCAGCTACCACCGACTGAGTAAGCGTTGGAGGCGGTACAGACACGATCTCCGGAGTCGACGTCTGGATAGCAGTGATGGATGGAGTGCCAGCAGATGATGTAGCCACCACGGGAACATCCGCGGCGCTTGTACTTGTCACCTGTACAGAGGAAGGAACAATAGACATACCAGACTGTGCGGCCGGAGCAAAACGTACAGTCCTTGAAGTCTCTCCAGCTCCCATGCCAGCACCTGTCCTCTCCCGTCTTGATCTTCTTATCAGCTTATGTATGTCTTCTTCCTCTTCCGACTCATCATCATCCTCCGTTCTCTTTCTCTTCCCTATCGTTCTTTCTCGAGACACCATCAACCGTCTCCCCTCATTCATAATCTCATCCAAATCGGAGTCAGCCATCGACGTAGCTGCTCTAGTCATACTCACACCCGAACCTTGTGCAGCCGAGACCTGCACCTCTTCAACTTGATCCATATCAAAATAACCTTGACCTCCAAAAACAGCGTCAAGATCAATATCCTCTGCAGCCGACACAACAGGCACAGCAGGAGCAGGAACAGCTTGAGTTGCTCTTGCCTGTTGCGGTTGAGGATCTCTGAACTCGTCCCCACCAGCAGGAACATACTCTGGGTTAATTAAAAACCCAAACAGTTGAGTATGCCTGGGACGACGTTCAGGCTTGCTCCTCGCACTTGAAGTGCGGCATTGAGCAAAGATACGTTTGCTCACCGATTCCACGTATCTTATCGGGCGTCTCTGAGGTAGAGTGGAGCCACATGGTTCAATATCATCTGTATAAAACGTGGGTACATAATGAACCGCTCCCGAGACATCGCCCTTCTTTGTCTATCAATCTCGTAGAAGACCATTTGACTGAAGCTATAACGTTTGTTATAGGTCAGTGCAGTCATTGCAGACTGCATGGTCGCACCCATACCGTCAGTGCCCGCCTTCCTCCCAGACATGCAAACTATCATAACGTGCATGAGGAAGCGCCACTGATCTAGAAGGAAACCCTTCCTCCTCTGGGTATCACCTAATGGACCAGAGTAGCCCATTCGGAGAAACGCTCCATCACGAAACGGAGCTACGAACTCAGTAGGGTCGTCTCTCGTCTCTTCTCCAAACCTTAATGCCACCCGGATCTGTTCAGAATTGAACTGAACTTGTTGATTGTTCACAGTCGCTCTCATGACCGGGGGCTCAACACGACAGTCGTATTCGACCGTCTGCCAGAAGTCTTCGATATTTGGAAGAGATATCGGCAGAGTGTTTGTGATCGCATGAAAAATCCTCGAGCGCAGGAGGAAAGTTATGATCTCGCGGTAATCGTCCACACCGCTCGCCTCCGGGTCAAGTGTAATGTACATATTGTGACCCGGGAAGAATTGACGTTGGTTATCACCATCGTCTCCTCCTGCACCTCCAGCACCCGCTACCGCAGCCATATCTGCAACAAACTAACCAAGTTAGATAAACGTTAACGACTAACACAAGTTCGCTGGTACCATGAGCGAAGTTGTGATAAACTCTGTATAGGCGAAGTTAAAGATGAGGCGAAGTAGGGAACAACTTCGCTTCAGCTTTAAATTCGTCTAATTAACACTAAGTAAATTGATCTAGGCGAAGTTAACCCTCATCACAACATCGCCCCAAGCGAATTTAAGTTTCAGGCGAAGTTACGGATAACTTCGCCTCAGGCTAACTTAAGCTTCGGGCGAAGTTACGGATAACTTCGCCTCAGGCGAACTTAAGCTCCAGGCGAAGTTACGGGTAACTTCGCCTAAACCCTAACTTCGCCTGAATCTGAATCGGCGACAGTTAGGAATTATGGAACAACGTGCAGTTGATGATTCGGCTAGTTTAGACGATTAAGAACTCTTAAACACAAGTTTTAAGGACATGTTGACAAACAGTATGTTTATCAACACGTTAAAACACAAGTTATGAAACTCGGTTTCAAAACCGATGGTCCGAGGGTTCGAAACCAGTCGAAACAAACATGTAGACGCTTGAGTGAACATTGAGTATGTGATATAATGGTATTTCGAACCTTGAATCGGTGTGAAAATCGGGAATAAATAACACGTAATCGGTAGTAATAACAAGTTCGCCGGAAAAGTCGGATAAGTTCGCTGTTATTTTGAAAAGTGATGAACAGTGTGTCGATTGAACATCCTTATATAGGGTCTGGGTTATACAGGCGAAGTTACGGATAACTTCGCCTAGGCGAAGTTATCCACAACTTCGCCTGTTCAACAACATCGCCTATATATTTACAAAATTTAACCTTATAAGTTTAACAATTTTCCAATTAAGTTATAAAACTTTCCTTGAAGATCTAAACGACACGATCAAGTCTAAGTAACCATTTAAAAACTCATAAAACTACCTAAGTACAAAAACTTAAAAAAAAATTTAAAGTATAAGGGATCAAATTTCAGTCTCGATAGGGACTGCTACGTTTTAGAAAAGATCCGAACAGGAATCATACTAAGTATGTGACTGTCACATAGATCCGTGTTTAGTTGTATTATGACATAAAGAGACAGGTTGTAAGCAGGTATAACTTAAGATGGTTTTCATCGTTTCTGTGATACGAGTTATATTCAATTAAGTCTCAAAATTTAAGTGGGCAACAACTCAGAAATATTGATGCCTCCTATCTATCCTCAAAGCGTATTTGGCTTTCCCCAAGTCACCCCGAATTGACTTCGACCCATAGTGTCTGATTAAGTTGTAAGTACTCTTCTTGATCTGCTTCCCGTTCTTCTCTCTTACTCAATGATTGTGAAGTCTTTATTTTATCATTACTAATATGTTTCAATAACTCCAAATATTATATTTTTTTTTTTTGAAATAAACATAGACTTCAAAGTAGAAATTAACTGCAAGTCCCGAATCTGGATCACTGCAGTATCTTGAGACGCTATCTTCACGGGAATTAGAACACACATGGGCTCGTGTATGACTGGGTAATCGCTTTTCTGCCTATCATTTGGAAAGATATATATGAAGACACGAAAAACTCTTAAGGAGTTTCCACGTAAAATCAAGTAAAATTAGTTTGTATCACATCTACTTTTACGCACCATTAAAAGTTACCATTACATACAATGACTGTCCTAAAGCCTTTTAAGCCTAATAACTTCACTAGTTAATCACACAGAATTAGTATATCTATCATTTTCCAAGGTTGGATCAATTTTCTGTTAAACATAGCTAACGAACTTCTTACGAAGTAACAGACTTGAAAAATAATTTCATTTCCCTTAAAAAAATAATTTTAACATTAATCGCCCCGACCAAAACAAAGTCTTCAGGTAAACGGCTATCCCGAAGATCCAATGGATCAGCTGGACCGACCACATACTAGTATGTGTCCTTCTAACTAAGTATGATCGACTAATTTTAAGTAAAAGAATGAAAAACTCATCATAAACCTCCCCGGTCACTATCAGTAATCTGGTTAATGGCTATCCTCAAAATCTACAAGTAGAAAATGAGGACCAAAACATATCCGAAGACATGTCCTTCAAACTAATGTAACCGACATATTTTTAAGCGATTAGTGACGTTTTTTTTTTTTTTTTTTTAAATATCACAAGAAAAGCATGGTTACTCGGGATTGATCATCCCATTCAGTTCAATAAGGTTTTGAAATCTGGATTTGTCAAACGCTTTAGTATATAAATCAGCGAAATTATCAAGCGTATCCACCTTTTCAAGAATTATCAGTTTCTTCTCAGCACAATCCCGTATGAAATGATGACGTATGTCAATGTGTTTAGTTTTACTATGTTTCACGGGATTGTTAGTTACTGAGATAGCAGCTGTGTTATCAATGCAAATAGGAGTAAGTAAGAAATTCAGACCATAGTCGCGCAACTGTTGTTGAATCCAAAGAACCTGAGAGCAGCAGTTGGATGCTGCCATGTATTCTGCCTCACAGGTTGAAATTGCGACTGAAGTCTGCTTCTTGCACTGCCACGACACCAATCTGCCACCAAGAAACTGACATCCTCCAGTTGTAGACTTCCGACTCTGATTGCACCCGCCATAATCAGAATCTGTGTAAGCGACCAGCTCCAAGTCTCCTCCTCTCGGGTACCACAACCCCAGCTTTGGCTTGCCCTTGAGATACCGCAGTATCCTCTTTGCACCTTTCAAATGAGATTCTTTTGGATTTGCCTGAAAACGTGCACAAAGACAAACAGCAAACATTATATCAGGCCTAGATGCAGTTAAGTACATTAAAGAACCTATTATTGCCCGATACTGAGTTGGGTCCACATCTGCATCACCGTCTACTTCAGCACCCAATTTGTGATTGACGCAGATTGGAGTATCATATGGAGAACTGTCCTCCATCTTGAAGCGCTTGAGCACATCATGAACATACTTCGTCTGATGAATGAACATCCCGTCCTTCTTCTGATCAACCTGCAATCCTAGAAAGAAAGTTAGTTCACCCATAGCACTCATTTCAAACCTTTTCTTCATGACGGCTTCAAACTCCTGACACATGGAGACTTTTGATGCAGCAAATATAATGTCATCCACGTAGACTTGTACCAGCAGGAAGTCGCTCCCATCTCTTTTGAAGAACAACGTGCTATCAATTTTCCCTCTTTCAAAACCATTCTCGAGCAAGTAATCCGATAAAGTTGCATACCAGGCATGAGGTGCCTGATGTAATCCATACAACGCCTTGCTCAACCTGTACACGTGATCTGGAAAGTCTGGGTCAGGAAAACCCGGAGGTTGCTCAACATACACAACCTCATCAACTTTCCCATTCAAAAACGCACTCTTCACATCTAGCTGAAACACCTTCATCTTTTCATAAGCAGCAAACGCTAAAAACAATCTTATGGCTTCCAACCTGGCGACAGGAGCGAACACTTCGTTATAATCAATCCCCCTCTTGTTGATTAAAACCTTTAACGACCAGCCTCGCCTTGTTTCTTATAATAATCCCCTTATCATCTCTCTTGCACTTAAACACCCATTTTGTGCCTATTGCATGCACATTCTTTGGTTTTTCAACCAAAGTCCAAACTTCCATCTTCTCGAATTGAGCCAACTCTTCTTGCATGGCTTCGACCCACGAGCTGTCCTTCAAAGCCATTTGATAATTCTTCGGTTCAATCTGGCTTATAAAGCAGGTATACAGGCATTAATTGATTATTCCTGTCTCCTTAATGCTTGTATAAACACAGGTATGTTCATTCAAGCTACTTCTCGTTTGTACACCAGAGGACACATCACCAATCACATTATCCAAAGGGTGATCTTTATGAATTCTCGTGGTCGGAACAGAACCGACATGCAAATTATCTTCCAAATTAGAAGAGATCTCATCAATGGTTGTTTCATGCTGAGAGTGAAAAGGATTGATAAATTCTTCTTCAGTTGAGGCAGCAGGGGTACCGATAGTGTTTGATGAGGAAGGTTGACATTTATCAATCAGCTGTCTTTGCAATAGATTTTCTTCCTCATCGAGTATCATCTTCGTCGCAGCTCTTTCTTCTTCTTCAGAAATCTCCAAATCCGGTACGTTAAACGACTTAAAAAGCTTAACATAGTCGAAAAGCTCAGCAGGTCCATTGCTAGGTTTTGGCGGTTGGTAACTTGTGATGTCAGTGTTACACACCACCTCCACCTTGCAGGTCGAAGTATTGAAGACACGCCTGTTGGGAGTACCAACAACATAACCGACTAAGATTCCTTCATCGGCTACTTCACCAAATTTAGAGTTTGTCTTCAAGATCGAACAAGGGGACCCGAATGGTTCAAGACCACTCAAGTTGGGCTTCCTTCCATGCATAAGCTCGTAACAAGTTTTACCAAGTCTCTTAACTGTTAACACTCTATTCAGAACATAGCAGGCTGTAGCAACTGCTTCAGCCCAGAACATCACAGGAAGCTTCGAATCTGCCAGCATAGTTCTGGCTCCTTCAATTAAAGTTCGGTTCTTCCTTTCAGCCACTCCATTCTGTTGCGGAGTATACGGAGCGCTGTATTGATGTTCAATTCCTTTCTGAAGACAGAAGATCTCCATTTCAAAATTCTTGAACTCCGTCCCATTGTCACTTCTGATGAACTTAACTGTTTTACTCATGACGTTCTCAACTTTCGTAATCAAATTCTTCACCATTTGAGCCGTCTCATCTTTCGATTTCAGAAAATATACCCACGAATATCGCGAGTAGTCATCACTGATCACCAAGTAGTAAGAAGTACCTCCTAGACTTTTTACATTCACTGGACCGAAGAGATCCATGTGAAGCAGTTCTAGAGTACTGGCAATAGAGTTGACCTTCTTGGTGAGATGGGATTTCTTGTGTTGCTTTCCCTTCTTGCATGCAATACATTTGTCTTCAAAGTTAAAACTTTTCAAGAGAACTCCCATCACAAGCCCATTCTTGACAATGTGGTTCATCTTCCGAAGATGAATGTGCCCCATCCTCCTGTGCCATAGTTCGGATTCTGATTCGCTTGCTTTCGTCATTAAACATGATTCTCCCGTGGCCATTTCAGTAGACCTCATATCCATCACATAAGTATTTGTATCACGTGGAGCTTTCATCACTATCCACTCGTCTGGTATCTGAAAACCAGGCTTCAACACGATCGCCTCATTCTTCGTGAAATGAACAGTATACTCCTTATCACAAATCTGCGACACGCTCAGCAGATTGTGCTTCAGCTCTTCTACAAAATTTACATTCTCAAGTGTCATTTTCCCATTGGACACCGTTCCTTTTCCAGTAATTCTTCCTCCACTTTCACCAGCAAAACTAACTCTCGCTCCTTGAACAGGTTTTAAGTCGTGCAACAAATATTTGTTACCCGTCATGTGCCGGGAACAGCCACTATCTACAATCCAAAGACTGTGGGCAGCCCTGTTCAACTGTTCCTGCACAATAAAGCAAATGATTAGAATCTAGGGACCCAAGACCAATTGGTCTTGGATCTATACATCCCGTACTTCTGCTTTCCAAAGTTAGCATCTGGATAGTTCCTGTCAGTCCTATTAGGAAATCTCCTTGGAAATTGAGTGTGAGGCCTTCCAAACCTATGTATATTGAAAGTATTATATCTAGCGGTTTGGTTATTAGCATTGTTAAACTGAGGTCTGTTTCTGTGAAAACCTGAATTAGTTACATTTCGGAACTTTGAAGGGTTTTCATTTTTAGCAGTATTAAAATTACCGTTAGGCTTATGCTCAGTTTTAATAGGCCTCACTCCTCTGAATTTCGGCGTCAGAGGGCAATCTGCAACAAGATGTCCTAACTTATTACACCTAAAACAACACCTATGCTCCAATTTCTTTTCAAATGTTGTTTTGGATGTCGAGGCAGTGTTACCGGCCGTTCGTCTCACATAAGGTGGGACGTACGGGTTGAGTGGAGTACTCTTTTTATAAGTTTTATTTTTTTCTCCACCAGTGGGTAACACTACCTTCTCTTTTGTCTTACCCGATTCGGACAACTTATCCGAATCCGATGAGACTGGACTCCTAACAGAAATATTCACACTTGAAACAGGCGAACTCGTTTCGCCACTACTAACACTTGGTTCTTTACTCGTAACCTTGATTGGAACTGTCTGAGGAACTTCAAAATCAACAGATTTCTGAACACTAGGGTTAAAAGTGTAATTGTGGTTATAGGGTGGTGGAACCTCGTGATAACCAATTCCTCCCCTCTTTGTAGAGGTACCTTGATCACTAACAAGGTGATCAAGAATAGCTGAGGAATTTCTGAACTGTTCAAGTTTTCGGTTCAGTTCCACCACTTTCACCTGGTGGTCAGCAATCTGCTTTTCTCGTTCAGCAATCAGTTTAGTCTTTTCTTCTAAAACCTCATAACTTAGATCAATTACTTCAATTTTTTCAGCAAGTTTTGTTTTTAAGCTTTTAACATCTTTTTCACACGCTTTTATTTTAACTTTGTAACTGTTTTCCCTTGCTTTCATAAAGTGATGATCTTCTTTAAGAGTTTTAAATTCAGCATCTAAACGAACATACTGATCAGTTATGGTAGCAAGTTGCTCAGACAAATTCTCACATTTAGTACAAATAGATTTAGAACTTACCTCGGAGAGTTGATTCTCGTTATCTGCCATGAAAGCTTTTTCCTTACCAGTAGCTTTCTCTTCTCCGGTAGTCTTCTCACATTCTTCATTCTCAACCTTAGCCATATTTGCCTGTTCACTAGTTTCATTCAAATGCAGGTTCCAGTTGTATTCACCTGCTTCTCTGGACATCATGGCATTGACTTCTTTAGTACTCCCAATGTGCTGTGCAGACCGGCCCTGACCACGTTCAACTCGCTCGTTTCTGCAATCTTTGGCAAAGTGCCCGTTTTGTTGACAGTTATAGCACCTCACCTTAAACTTGTCGAACCCTGGCCTGCCACCAACAAACTTTCTCCCCGTCTTTCTCATAAACTTCTTCACTCTCCTCACTATCATGGCCATCTGCCATTGTAAATCCATTTCCTCCAGATCATCAGCATCGATCTGGTCATAGTCTTCATCTAGCATCGCTGGATCAACCACCTTTCCTTGAATATAGTTTTCATATGAAGCAATAAATGAAGCATAGAGGCCAAACTGCTCTTCAGCAGATTTGACGCTCATTGGCATCTTAGAGTAATTATTGCTTGAGGAACTTGAAGATCCACTACTCTTGCTTGCTGTCTGTTGAGTACCACTTGATCCACCCGCAACAAAGCAAACATCCCCATTTGAGTTTACTGACACATGCCCCTCCTGTGAAGAATTGGCACCCGACTCACCCTTCGAGTAGTAGGCGGCAGAGTCAGTCTTTGAACTTGAATTGGAGTTTACTTTAGCACCGTACATGCCTGGATCTTGAACCTGATCCATAGATGTTTCTTTTCTTACCATATTAAGCTCAAAAGTTCTGAGCTTGTTGACAGCGGTTTCAAGATCATAAGTAGGGAAGTCCTTGTCTTCCCTCATCAGCACAGTATACATCTCCCATTTTGGTGGGAGGGCATCGAGAAGCTTTTCCACAATCTCTTCTTCTCGGTAGGAAATGGAGTAGTTACTCAATTCAGTCATTAGATGATAATATCGAGTGATAATATCATCAAGAGATTCGTTCTTTAAGTACTTAAAGACTGAAAATTGAGTTTTGAGCAACTTGATCTTTGACGCCCGAATGCCTACATTTCCTTCGAATCTGCTCTCAAGAGCTTCCCAAAGCTCTCTAGCTGATGTATACTTTCTGAATGTATGGAGGATCTCCTGTGGAAGAGCCATTGTGATTGCAGCATGAGCCTTGCTTTCGGCTTCATACATCTTTTTCTTCTCCTCTTCCATCTTACTGTATTTCTTGATTTGGTCTCGACCCTCATACTCCATGATTGGTGGAATATATCCATCTTGGATGCATACCCACATTTTCGCATCCTGGTACTTAACATATTGTATGAACCGATCATTCCACGCGACAAAATCGGTTCCCTTCAGCAACCTTGGGGCCTTTGTAGCTGACCCCGCTTCAACTTCCATCTTTACAAGCTCCGAAATGTTGATCGACGACATCCTTCTTGAAGACTAAGAAACCCGAAAAATTCTGAAAAGGGCGAAGTTAAAAAATTTCTTCTAAACAGTACTGTAGGCGAAGTTAAGGATAACTTCGCTTAAGTAATAACTTCGCTGGATTCTTAAATTCGCGTGACTGGGCGAAGTTAAGAATAACTTCGCTTAGGGTAAGCGAACTTAGAGAGTAGGCGAACTTGAAGAGAACTTCGCTGAACTAGGCGAACTTGTTGAGAACTTCGCTGAGTTAAGCGAAGTTGAGGAGGTAGGCGAAGTTGTGAATAACTTCACTTCTCCTTAAATCTTCGCTGAAACCCTACGTATCCTGACGGCAACTTCGCCTGATGAACAGCAACTTCGCCTGACGAACTTAAACTTTCTGCAGATCTGAAAAACGGATTTTAACGACGTTTCTGACGGTTTAAAGGTTTGAACACACTGGTAGGAGGCTAGAATGAGCAAAAACACCAAAAACTCGTCCCGTGAATACCCGAAATGAGACGAATTCTACACCCGCGTGAATATCCCGAACCACACAATCGAGCAAAAGCTCTGATACCAATTGTAGGTTCCCCGGACGGATCACACGAGATATCCCGATAAACACAAGTGCGGAATCCCTGTGTAGATCGTTACGGACGTAGAACACAAGCTTACGAACACACGAACACAATACGAACAAACCCACGTTATATTAATAACTCAAACCGTGTTACTTACAGACTCTCGACCTCACGTCAATAGACTCACTGAATTACACGTAACTAAACCACTCGATCAACCAAAATCTTTCGTAAACAGTAAACTGTAAACTATATAAATACACGACAACTTCGCCTCAGGCGAAGTTGTCCATAACTTCGCTCGTTCAACAAGTTCGCCTAGGCGAACTTGTCAACAACTTCGCTTGGTTAACAAGTTCGCCTAAGCGAACTTGTCAACAACTTCGCTTTAACAAACAAATACACAAACAATATTACAGACTCGATTACAGACATTAGACATATGAACTACTGACATCTATGCACCAACATTTCCCTCTGAAAATAAAAAGATAAACAGTTAGAAGAAAAACCCTAAATCAGCAAAGAAGACGAAGCATACCGTAAGGGATAAAGTTCAAACCGTATTCAAGGACGATGGGAATCTGTGGCTCCTCTGCCCCCGCATCATTCCACACTCGGCTCATGCCGAGCATCACCATCCCAGACTCCGCAAAGCGGTACACCGGAGTCTGGATCTGGGAGATCTTGGCAAACCATTCCGCCTCCTGGTAGTTGGAGGCGTGAAGGGGGGGGGCTCTCCAGTTCTTAAACGTCATCGCAAGGGGGACGACGCGAGCGGAGATATAGAAAAACTCCCGCTTCCACGACCGAAGACTGCGCTCGGTAGCGCAGATCTTCAAACCCTTGATCCGATTGACCAAGGTGTACCACCCCTGGATGCACCTCCAGGAATAGAAGGTCATCAGGCGGTCGACATGGGGCTCTACGCCCAGAATGAGGCACACCCACTCAAAATGGCGGATCTTGGCGATCGCCATTGGGTGTACCTCCGTCAGATGTACACCGTGTCTCTCCAGAACACGGTAAACAAACTTCGTCAATGGGAACCTGAGATTCCCATAGAAGAAGAAGGCGGCATATACCCCTATTTTGCCCTTGGGGGCATCGTGCACCGTCTGATGAGATGCAGAAAACTCAGGCTCGAAAGGCTCGAGCATGAACTTTCTGACGACGTACTGATAGAGGTCGACCGGAAGAGCACACTGGCACTCGCCAGCAGTACTCTTGTCATCCTTGTCCAACGTGGACGACGGATTCTCGACGTACACGTCAGACTCCTCGGCTGTAGCTTCAAGATCATGAGCAGAAGACATGTTTTAGAGGTAAAGAAGAACGATTTCAGGAGAATGCTTGACAGAAAAGTTAGAGTATTCACCGGAAATCGTTTAAAAGAAGAAGAGAAAGTGAAAGTGTGGATTAAGTTGCACCCTCTCCCCCTTTATATACTCATCGCAATGAATGCGATGAATTTAATGCGGAAGAGAGAGAAAAACGAAGGTGCAATGAAACTATGACACATGGAAAAAACAGGCTGGCAACAGCTGTTGACAGGACGCGTGCCGTAAACTTCGCGGCCACGCGCCCGAAAACTCGCGCCCACGCGCCTGAAAAAGCGTCTGGAATGACCATATACTGTCACGTCGCCATAACTTCCTGCACGTCCTGACACTGTCAGAAGAAACCGTCGGACGACGTTTCAACAGTTTGGACTGTTCTTATCCTTTCACCAACTCTTCGAATTTCAAAAAGATTCAAAAAGATTCAAAAGTAAGCGGGACTATTCCCCCTTACCTTGGTAACCAAGTAACCGTAAGACAGGTGCGGGTACAGTGTTAAGGCCCTTCACATATCTAGCACTCGCAGGGAATTGAAGCCAAGAATACCTCGGCAACCAAGTAACTGTAAGACGAGTGCGGGTACAGTGTCAAGGCAAAACCCTTCACATACTTAGCACCCGCAGGGAATTGAAGCCAGAAATACCTTGGAAGTAAAGTAATTATAAGACGAGTGCGGGTACAGTGTCAAGGCAAAACCCTTCACATACCTAGCACTCCGCAGGGAATTGAAACCAAGAAGGATCTTCTGGGCCATGCTTGCGGAAACGGGAATAACATCCCCGCATAGCGGGAACGTCGAGAACTAGATTGTTTGAAGCTCCAAGATGGAATTGGTTGTTTAACATAATTGATCACTATGTTCAAAACTACCAAAACCTCATGGAGAATCTACACAAGTGGAACTCAACGCTCCTGACTTGCGAGGAGGTTACAGACCTGCCCGCATCATACCCAAAGATCAAGCAGAAAAGTCGGGAATTTCTGCACGTGACATTAGGACTTCCGCGGAAGAATCCCCATGGAAAACCTTAAAACTAAACCCTTTTCAAAACCCCTTGCTTAAGTCCAAAAGTTCACCTCACTTATTAACAATTCATGAGAAGAACATTGGACTGGGGGGACATGAAGAGGTAGGTCCCAGCAGAGCCCAGTTGGACCCGCAAGACTCACCTTCAAGAGGGACGTCTGCGCAAAGGCTAAACTCGCAGGACTCACCTTGAAGAGACGTCTGCGTAGAAACCAACTGGATCCGCAGGACCCACCATGCTCAGAGACGTGACGTCCTTACGCACAGTACGCAAGCTGTTCCCGCAGGAAAAGCCTCCCAATGGTCGACGTACTCCGCCTGTTCCCGCAGCAACGGATACTAGCCATCAGGGAAGGCTACCCGCGCAGCAAGGCTACACGCACAAGGCACTTAACTCTTAAAATAATTCAGTAGTCACCTGAAGAAGGAGTGAGCAAGCCGGGAGGGGGAATACTCCCGCCCAAATGAGCCAGTCCGTACGCTACTGGAGGACCTTTTGTACTGTACCTGACGAGGTATGGACAAAAGGTCTGACTAAAGCAGTGACAGCTCTCTGTGATAAAGGAACAGTACACAGCCGGCCTGGTCACTATCAGCCGCTGCCTACTCACCAACCCTTGTCACTATTAGCCGCTGCCTACTCACCAACCCTCACTGTTGCACGTGCGTAGCCTGCAGTTGGTGGAACAGGAACAGTACACAGCCGGCCTTGTCACTATCAGCCGCTGCCTACCCACCAACCAGCATGGCACGTGCGTAGCCCACTGTTGGTAGAACATGAATACTATTCAGCCGGATGTACCTGCTTGGAAACCTTCATTCGGCTATAAATACTCCAACACCTTGGAATGGTATCATTATCTTATCACATCTTATATTACCTGATATCTGCTCTAGTCATTCTCTTAATATACACTTATATTCAAGAGCAATCTAGTCTGATTCTCACGCCGGAGGGTGGTCACAAGGAGGTACCCCCCCCCCCCCCCTTCTCAGTGACGAGCTCACGGTGTCTGTTTTGCAGGTCATCAGAAGAACCATCTTTGTCGGACCTAACCCCTCGTGGGAAACATCTACTTGATCTCCAGATTATCCGTAATCTGCCCGGGGACACTTAGTGTTTCTTCACTATCCGAGTTGGACAAGTGGGTTCAGTTCAAAGTTGTTTATAGACGCGTTGAACGAGTTATGTTCTTGCCAAGATTTTGATTTGAAAGATGTGCTCATGTTTTGATTCGGGAACATAAGAAGATCAAGAAGACTGATGTTCGCTCTATTAGATGGCCTGGATTGCAGCCAAAGGAGTGGTTATGCGAGTTCATACGGCCGAGTGAATGGTCGAGGACAGGGTCACGAAAGTTGTCGAGTTCGGGAGAGCCGAAAGAACACAGTCATGGATCAAGGAGAGTTCCGGGAGGTCAAGACGGAGATGATGAGGACCGAGATGGTTGTGAAAGCCGAGAATGTCAAGATCATAGGTCAAATTAGACAGGTCAAAGGAGACAAGTTTGGAGACCAAAGGCCACCTATTTCAAGTCGGAAATTAGGGGGTGATTGTTGGACTTAATTTCCGTCTTAATATGCCTGTCACGTGTAGGTGACCAGATTAAACCTATTGGGCCTATGGGATTCATTAATATGTAATGGGTTTGTGGGTTACAATTAGGGTTTTATTATATTTGGTAATGTCTTGGCTAGCAAGTTAGGTTAGTCTATATAAACCAAGATATGTTAGACATTATAGATTGTGTGAGGTGTGAGATACAACCAAGTTAGGGTTTATCTAGAGACACACACGAGATGTAACCGAGTTAGAGTTCATCTAGATGCAACCGAGTTAGGGTTCATCAAGAGTCAAACCGAGTTAGGGTTTGAGAGTTGTAATCAGTTTTTGAGTTAGATTTTCTGATTATATAAACGAGAGTTATTCGTTTACTTGATGTTTGATTATCGATCAGGGACTTGATAAATGCATTAAAATGATTCATGTATTATAATTTTGAGGTAGACATAAATATATGTTGATGGATACAAGGTTCATATAAATTTTAGATGCTTTAATCTTATTCATGTATCATTTGTTGTGTTGTAGATGGAAAAACGTTTGTATAAATATAAATACACGAGTATAGAAAATGGACACTCAAATTCACTTCGATTATAGTTTACTACCGGGATAACCAAAGTGGGATAAACCCATATCGAGGCCTCAAGCTAAAAATGATTTTCGGACCCTAAGACCGTTGCTTTGGAGGGCAATACTATAGTGTCGCTCTTGAGGATAGCGTAAAAGCATTCTTAATGATACCTATATGTATCGTATATTGTTACCATGGGGATATAAGAAAAAACATTTATATGGGTACGTGAGTATAAAAAAGAATATGCACAAATCTTATACGTGTAATATGTATTTTTTTGAAATGATGTGTATTTATCCAACGTGGCAAACAAGTAAAAGTAGGCATTAACCAAGTTTTAGCGTAAGTGACAACCTTACTAGGGTATGCTAATTTGTGTCAACTATAGGTATAACACTATAAATTAGTAAATGACCATCACCCATTAATCAATTTTTTTTAACCTTACTTGAAGAGGGGATGAGTATTTTCTATTCTGTTTCAACTTTTTGTCCTTATCCCTAATCAAATATGGATTTTTCTCATCCATAAACCATTCTTATAGTAACATGAAATATACAAGAAACGATATATACCTATAATGGCTCTGTTCGTGAAGGTCTTTGATAAATTTACAACGCGAGTGGTTTTTCGGCGGCATTGCTTCACGTGGAGTGGTGTTCCTGCCAATACCTGTACAACATCCTGCCTCGCTTGTTGCCGCCCTTACCCCCCCCCCCCCCCCCTCCTCTTCTAATACGTACTATACATATTGTACTGCTTAATCATTAAGTTTTGATTTAACAATGGTTATAAAAATTACAAATTTTTGCTTCATAAATAATTTTGGTTAAATATATAACTCAAAAGAGTATAGTTATATTTGTATATATACATTGTCCAAATAAAAATGAATTGGTCGTTGGATGTGAAAATACGCTTTCATTTTTCAAACTTGGTAGTATAACTTGGTTGTCATACCTTATTTTCTCTTATTTAAAAAGATGATGTCACCAAGTTGTTTTGCACCGAGATTAAGACAGATTATATTGAATTTTGTAATGATACATTTTTCTTTTTTCTCATATATATTCTTTTTTCTCATATATAAAAATGATACAGACTACATCAATATAAGTTAAAACTTTAAATCAATTGTCTAATAATCTTATTAAGCTGTTAATATGGGGCTAGCTTACTTGGTAGAGGCAGGGGCGGACCCACATAGTGTGGATCGGGGTCCCGGGACACCAATGTTTTTTAAAAATTTATTAGAAGCGGTATATTAAATTTTTTGAGGACCCCATAAGATTTAATACTTGGAACCCATACTATTAATGTTGATATGGTCTGGTGGAAAGTCCCTTGTTTTATCTTTGAAAGGTCATGGGTTCAAGTCTTACAAGGCTCAGTTTTTGGTTTTTTGTGTTAATTTTTAGTATTAATCAATCATTTGATTGCTAATGTTGCAATGATAACTTTGGAAACATTCAAACACCTCTAAAATACATATCATTGTTTTCAACTTTATGTATGGTTTTCTTTAGAAACATTCAAACACTTTAAAATATCAGTTTTATTTTTCACTAGTTTAAGTTAATGGTTTAACACATGCTTATGAAAGGGTGGATCTAGGTTCTATCTCAAAAATGTTTAAGAAAGGGAAAACAAAGTGTTTATGTGTCAACCCGACCCATTTTGACCCGTTCAGGTAGTGATGATTGAAAAGAAAGTTTTATTATGATATTGTTTTTTATTATGTTCTTCGCCTCAACCCGACCTGAACAACGACCGACCCGAAAAATTTGAACACCGAAAATATGGGACCCCATTGGCAAAAAATCCTGGGTCCGCCACTGGACCGTAAAGGCATATGCCTTTTAGAGAGGAGGTCCCAGGTTCAAACATAGGCAAAGACAATATAATATTGGCGTAAAGTAGGAGTAGGGATATTTGATGTTCAAAATAATAATAATCTAAAACCTGGACGCTCTCAGGATTGAACCAGTGGGCCTACAATAAATAAAGTTCCGGGATAAATACTGAAATACCAAAAATTGTATTAATAGATATTAATGGTCGATTACATTTCGAGCAATAGTAGGATAGGCGCTCAAACTGGATCTGAGGCCTTGAAACAACTGTTAAGGGAGCCATTTAGTGAATCTAATTAAAAAATTGTATTCATAGATATTATAATGTTCGAGCAGTAGTAAGATAGGCGCTCAAAATGGATCTAAGGCCTTGAAACAACCGTTAAGGGAGCGATTTAGTGAAGATGTCGGCATAACGAGAGTAGATAGTATGTGAAGAACCTAGACATAGTTAATATTCACTTTTTCATGAACAAATGGATGTTTATCTCAACGAGCTTGGTTTGCTGATGTTGAACTGGGTTTGTGAAAGGTACATTGTAGACATGTTGATGCAATATACAAGATAACTTTGTGAATGAGAATGAAAATTTTAAGGAGTAGATTGCTTAACTAGCTAGCCTTAGCAACCTCATTTACCACCCCATGTATTCAGCTTATGCACAGAATCTCGAAGTACTTTGTTTTCTTTTCGGGTGGTCATGGAATTAGGTTATCGCCCAAAAAATATGCAGTACAAAGGAAGTGGCGAATCAAGAGTCCCGGCACCTTCAGACGGTATCGAGTAATCCGTAAGAGACAGACCACAAGAAGCAGTTATTCGTAAACCATAATCTAAGGTGCCTTGAATGCATCAAATGGCACGTTTAATAAACTAATGTGAGGTTCCTGTGGAGCATGCATGAAAAGACTCCGTGTTGAACTAAATAGCATGTGTATGGGCGAGTAAAAGTTAGCTACTGAAGAGCCCTGCTGGCGGTACGACATTGAGTGGGGTCTGGAAGTAGCTAGTCATTTGAGGCACTCATTTTGGATGCGATATCAACTGGATTGACGCAGGCCTACTGAGACTAGAATCATCATCATCATCGTACTCAGTAAATCCCACCAATAGCAAAGGTATGGTATGGTCCGAGGAGGGTAAGATGTAGACAGCCTTACCTCTACCCCGTAGGAATAGAGAGGATGCTTCCGGTGAGACCCCCGGCTCAATAGTAGTTTTGCATCAAGCCTTAGACATAAGGCACATAACACTCAACCATCGGGAAACTGACTGATTGGTGCGTGCACCCTTGTCTTTTGGCAATCAACGCCACCACTTGATGCCTGATTAACCTTCCACCACTTTTAACGTTATTTTCACGAGATTAGTAAAATAACGTCAAAATTAGTGCAATTTCACTTTTGCCCATCCAAAGGTTCACACATATATACATTATATGGGCGTACCACAAGCAGGGCGTACTACTGAGACTAGAATGAATTGTGCTTTTGGAAAGGTATGGCTGACTTACCCTCGCGCTTTTTGGTTATATCACTCATATGGGAAATTGATAACAAAAATCTACCGACATTAGACTTTACTTACTGGTTAAATTGGGTCCCGATCGAGTTAAACTGCTTCACTTTTAGATTGTTACTCGATCAAATATCAACTAAGTGGGCTTTATTGACAAGAGAAGTTGATGTGGGTGATGTCAATTGTGTGTTGTGTGGTAACAATGTTGAAACTGTTGATCACTTAATTGTGCATTGTTTGGTCTCAAGATGTGTATGGTCAAGCATATACATGATTGGGTCAAATTACCAAAATGGGCAATTTCAACATAGTTGAGGAGATCCTAGACTATCCATGTAAAAAACAATAGAATAAGGAGGAATGCAATAACTTCATTTTCAACAATGTGCCCTTTCAAATGACCAAGGTGATAAACCAAATTAAATCTGCGTCCTTGTGGGTAAAGCATAAGAAGCAAAAGGACATCATTAAATTTGGAGAAATTATGCAAATTTGGCTTTGTTAGTTTTCCTTTATAGTGTGATAGACAAGTTTGGGTGTTTAATTGTTGTTTACTTTCTTGTATATACATGTTTCTTGCGAGTAGTCTTTTTTTTTTTGTCGTTTTTAATAAAATTTGGCCTTTTAAAAAATATATATAGTATTTAAGCTGTCGGTGATTCAGTTTCCAAACTAACTATTTAAATTTTAAAGAACTAAAGACAAAATAAAACTATTTATCTTTTTTCTGTTGCTATACAATATACATCATTTATTTGCTTGTCTTGAAACACTTGGCACCCACAATATTTATTTGCATGTCTGGCTTAGGGTTCTTGTGATAGTACTACATCGTTTTGCAGTGCTTTTATGGAAAATAAACGCTGACAACAATTTGGCATTTTTCTAGACCTTTTGACTTTCCTATGAACATTAACATACATGGCTGATGGCTCACTGTCACATATATGGATAATATATTTATATAACATAAAATCTCATTTTAAATACTTACTAGTGTTGTCCTTGTCTAGCTAACATCCGGACGATACATATTCTTTAGAAAATAAAAGAAATTATGTAAGTAAACAAAACAGCTAAAACAAAATCTACTATTTGCTTAAATAGAGAAAACAAAATAACTAAAACAAACATCCCGCGTAACATGTAACGCATCCAGTTATCTTTGATTATATTGTTTTAACCTAATTCAACCCAAAAGTATTGAGGCATTAACCTAGTAAAAACCCACAACCCCCGCATTCCTTCCAGGTTCATCTATGAGTTGTAGAGCTCGATTGCAAACCCAATTGTCTTACTCGTATGGGTTGCCTCGGTGTACCATAAGTGCCCGATGCCTCCAGAGTAATGTGTCCCATCCACACTTATATCTCTTGTTTTTATAAACAATGTAACAAAGATAATATCATATTCGTTTACACGAGTTCCAAGTTCCAACCAAATATATGCTTTTTTTTTCAAGGATTGTTAATGTCTAAGTCTAACTAATCACTCAGATTAATTTTTTAATCATGAGTGAGAATAAAGACAACCGAATCCTTTCACTTGCTGCCAACGTTCTACTTCCATCAAGAAACACATATGTGCAAACCAACAACCGAGTTGGTGAAGCATGCACACTTTTTGTTTCTTCCCATGCTAGCTTCCTTACATATAATATGCAATTATAGCAATGACCGCAGAGCACCTTTGGTCTAGCTAGCGATAACAAGGTATTGAACAAGGTTTTATCTTTCTAAACCATGAGGATTCAAATTCCCTTGTCAAAACATGTGCAAAACAGAAGTAGAGTTAAAGACTACGTAAGTAGTCATTATGAAAAAATAAATATAAAAATAAAGGAATTTTTTTTACGTAAAATTTTTATTGAATTAAATTGAAAAGTAGTGATTGCATTAGGGCTGTCAGTTTTACCTGAAATCCAATACGTACAAACCCGTACCCGAACCCGAACTAACCCGACCCGAAAACCCCAAACCCCTGAGAAAAGACTAACCCGAACCGAAGTAATTCGGGTTGTTTCTCGGGTTTGATTTATAAGTTTCGGGTCAACTTGAAAGAATAAACTTTTAGTTTTGAAATTAAATATATTTTTCGATATAATAGGTTTAGTCTTAGTCACTAAAGTTATCAAAATCTGAGCCTAATTGACTGTTATTATTCTAACTATTATGTTTCCATTTATTACTAATAGCAATCGTAGTCGAACAGCCAAATCACATCTGATTGAAGACGATTATGGTTCTGGTTTGAGTTGGTTACTTAGTTTTACTCTTCTTTTGAATTGTTTTATGACTTTATCAAGTTATGTTGGTTTATTATTTGATTATTTGCGTTACGAGCAAAGAAGAATATTTTGTTTTAATTTTAGCATTGAAAGTTTTTAATTTTTTTTTGTTTTTTGTTTCATTTTCTAGGATACTCAAAACCCGATTAACCCAACCCGAAAAACCCGAACCAAAAAAACCCGTGAGAGATTTGGGTTGGGTTTCGGGTTAAGGTTTAAAACTTTGAAACCCGAAGAACCCGACCCGAAAAACCCGAAACCCGAAAACACCCTTATATTACATCGAAGAAAACAATTTATTGAATCAAAATTTATTAAAGTAAATTTGATTTAAATAATCACAACTCTAACTCTTTGGGCGCTAATAATCTATGCTACTAATTTAACTAAAGACGTTCATAGCTTTTACTTTCGTTCTCAATGAAAGTCACACTATAATAGAAAAATAACTTTGTCTTAGTACAATGAATATGCAATTGTTTCTTCCATCCAAAAAAGTTATATATTGTTTTAAAACAAAATCAAAGTTGGGTATACAAATAGTTGTTTCTTTAACCACTAGCTTGTTCTAGTGAAAAATGTGTATGATCTTCAATCAAAAGTTTTGGGTCTTAGTCTCACTTAATACATGGTGTAAAACATACGTAAAAAAATATATTAGTGTTAAAAAAATGCATAGTTACTTTTCCATGGTGTGAGATTGTCCCTAACAATGAAAGTGAAAGTTATAGATATGTTGTTGGTCAAATTAGCAAAATAATGATAATAATTTAGATTTTGTAAGCTTCATTATCCAAACATTAATTTGTGGTTTTAACATATTTTTAGCAAAAGTGTTGGAAGAATTTGAGAAATATATGTATTACCAAGAATGATCCAGTTTGCCTTGGAATGACCACCGCATCACATAGTCATTACTCGGCCCGACCAGAATTAGCCTCGACTCGTCCCTATCATGCATTCAGAACCATGGACAGCCCCGCTCATAGTCATTACTCGGTCCGTTTAGTATAACTTGGATGCATATCACAAGTGATTAAACTATCAGTTCATTGTTTTAATATTTTTATTATAAGAAACAAAATTGGAAACTAGAATTAGTATAGTAATAAGTAATAATTAATCACTGAAAAACTAGTATTAGTTCATTGTTTTAATATTTTTATTATAAGAAAAGTGCTTGGTGATCTAATTAAATTTAACAATATTTTGAATTTTTAGACATACCTTCTAATGAAACAAACACTGTTTTGATACAATTTTAATAATATGAACTAGGTTGTACCTGTCACAACCGCCACGTTGTGGCGATGCATTGATGCGAATTTGGTCTGTAAAAGTTATGTTCATAACGGGAACGATAATAAACTCAAAAAAGTGAACGCCTAAATTAATATTAACACTCGTATAACTTATGATAAAAAAACATTTTAAAAATGATGTGTGGCCGGTTAACAAAAGTCGCATGGTTGGTTGTGAGTCGCCACGACAGGTCGATTGATGGTCACGGCAGGTCGGTAACGGTACCCACACTTAATCGGAAATATAAATTAATAAACTCATAAGCTCCAAAAAGATCGAGTAACATTATAAAATCTAAACAAAAAAAGGTAAAAAAAAATACTGAAGGCAAAGACGGATAACATAGTGGACTCGAACATGCGAATATAATTAAATTATAATTGTGTTTATGTTTTCAAAAGAGAAAAGAGAAGTTGCTTTGTTTTTAGAACCACTTTGAGTTTTAAAAATTTGAAAGAACTTAACGTAACAATTTTTTTTTTAATTTTTTTACATATATGTAATATATAGGTTACATGTACATAAAAATATTACAATATTTTCACACCGAATCAATTTTTTACATAAGTGTAACTAACGTTTACACTAGTGTAATCATCACATCTTTATTTTCTCTCCTTATTCATTTTTAATCAGATTTAATCTTAGTAACATATTTTATACAAAAGTGATTGTGTGATCCATATCAAGTTCTTAAAGATCATGCAACTCATCAAGTTTTCAAAATATTATTTCCCAGCCAAAAGAGAACTTAAACCACCAAGTCACATGTTGCAATTTGATATGATAACAATAAATATTATCTAAATAATCCAAATGATATCCTTTATAAGAATATATGTGGCACCGACAATATTTATCTGATCTATATATGCTATATTATATATATATATAAAGCATCAATGAATGGCATTTTAAATTTTAAGAGATACAATCACTATTGCATAAAGTTCAATCACTAATGTATAAAATTTTAAATCTTTAAGGATAATTTAGTATTTTTGATATCTTGTAAGATTAAGAATGTTTATTTTAGAAAATAGTTACAAAGATGATCCTTTAACTTTAATACAACTTTGTTAATTTATGAAGTAGTTACACATAAACCCTCTACTTTTACCCATTTATTTGACAAATTCATTTAAAATTTTTAATTCCTTCTATATCTTTTAATATATTGTGTTTAAAAAAATCGAACTTACCATTGCAACGCCCTTATTTTTGTTGGCGTTTCAATGTAATTTTGCTTTATTTTGAGATGTTTATTACAGTGTATAAGTCAATTAAGCATAAGAGTACAAATCAAATATGCAATTATGAACATAAAATATAATTACAAATTTAGACCTTCAACTATACTCAACTAATAATTACACTTCCGTCCCCTTTAGTTTACCCATATTTTATTAATCTCTATTCTTTCTCTTTGTTTTTCATTTATATCCTTAAATATAATAAGTTTTAATAAATTTCTAACATACAAACATGAAGGTAATAAGTAAAATGAGTTCGGGACATTAAATAAAATTGTCAACTTTGGTTCTGGTTAAAACACGTTTTCAACATAATGAGTTCCAGTCATCTTTAAAAAAAATAGGTTTTAGTTTATGTCAAAACAATTATATGCGGCGCAGCTTGTTGCCCGTTTGCCTGCCACTTTATTGTAATCGTTTTATAGTAAATTATATAATACCCACCCATTTCAATGTAAAAAAAAAAAATTATATGCAAAATGAATTTGGGTCATTAAAATAAAGTATCAATTTTGGCTCTCGTGGACTTTAATCTTTGGTCGTTTATGAAGTTTTCAAAAGACTTCCCAAATAACTGTGACTACCATAATAGATTCGGTTCAGGTCAGAACGCCCAGCAAAATGAGTTTCAATCATTTTTTTTAATTTGTTTTATTGTTTCGGGTCAACGATCAAGGACTTTGATAATTCAAAGCGCGTTCGAGTTATAACGAGATGTAAGCCAAATGGGTTTAGGTCATTATAAAAAAGTTTAAAGTGTTGTTCAGATCAAGAAGGTAATAAGTAAAATGAGTTCGAAACATTAAAAAAACCTGCTAACTTTGGTTCTGGTTAAAACACGTTATCAGCATAATGAGTTCCAGTCATCTTTAAAAAAAAATAGGTTTGGGTTTGTGTCAAAACAATTATATGCAATATGAATTTGGGTTATTTAAATAAAGTATCAATTTTGGCTCTCGTGTACATTAATCTTTGGTCATTTATGAAGGTTTCAAAAGACTTCCCAAATAACTATGACTACCATAATAGATTTGATTCAGGTCAGCTAAATTAGTTTCAATCTTTTTCTTTAAACTACCAAGTCACGTGTAAGGCCCCAATCCCCGGGAACCCCACAGTTGGTAATCATTCAAACACTCGTAAAATTAAGTAAACTTAAAAACCGTTTCTTCCATTAAAAAAAACGTATCAGAGTATCAATTTTGCGGAAAACATGAAAAATGAAATAAGTTCCCGAAACTCGAGATTTTGCCCAAAATCCAAAGTAAATATAACTTTTATAAGTTTCCTTGAAATAAAATATTCATAACAATTCTTCCTCCCAGTATGCCCTTCACCATCCAAGTAGCTCCGTGCACGTCCAAGCGATAAGGCATCCTCTTCCAAATCCTGAAACTTACACTAACATGCACACAAAGTCAGCTTGAGCTGAGTGAGTTCAAGTTTTAAGTAAAAGATATCAGTAGTAAAATCATGATAGCCATACCAAAGGTTTTCTAAAAGTAAAAGGGTACATCCATCTAATCATCATTATCGAACTTAAACATCCTCATACATACATATACAAGTGTATATGTAAACATCCATTCAATAACATCCCTATATACATAACAGTATATATATAACATCCACGTATAACATCAGGGTCGAGCAAACGTACAACCCAAACACGTAACATCAGTGCATGCAAACACGAAGTAGGCATACACAACATCACTAGTCGAAACGACTACAACATCGCCAAATAGAGGCCAGGAAATAATGTATATACATACATATATATATATATATATATATATATATAACATCCCAAGGCTTAACATATACTAGCAAGCCTATATAAAATCATTTTAAAAACATTTCATCAAGTAAGAAAACATTTAGGTGCGCATGCTAGCCCAAAAGTAAAATGAGTAAAAGGGGCATCATGAACTCACCTGAGATCAATCGAATACTTGCAACGAGGTAGGAAGTTCCTAAGGGCACAATCACAAGCAAGGGCCTGTAAATTATACATAACGCGTTACTAAACTAGACTGTAGGAACACTCTAGCCTAATTGTCACACCCCGACCAATGAAGGCGGAAACGTCGAGGCGCGAAATGATTGCTCATCGCACAATGACACTATAAAGTTACAATATTTAAACAACTCATTTAAATCCATATCATCATAAATAACACAACAATTGTTCATACAAAATGCCAAATAGATGGATAAACAAATAACTTGTTCTTTTATTTTCTAATATCCTAAAGCCAAGATAATAAGTTTCTTCAAATAATCCAATCAAGCTAACATCAAACCTGTAACATTGCATAAAATAGAGTTTGTCAACACGAAGGTTGGTGAGCAATTTTCATAGTTTTGGACAATAAGTATATAGTATGAAATCCACAACTAGTATATGAAAACAATAAATAATAGCAACAATTTAGAAAATAAAACCGTTAATAAGAATACATTGACGAACCGTCAATAAGAATACATTGACGACAATAATGAAATCGTCAATAAGAATACATTGACGACACCTTTCTATATGGGGATACCATATATACTCGGAATTAACGTATGATCATACTTTGATGAGGCTACCCGCCTTAGCATTCAAGAGGCTACCCGCCTTAGCATTCAAGAATTTGCACATAATCATGTAAAGCATATAACACCAAATCGAGCATTTATTTAAGTAAACATATATAATACGTGTTGTAGTTTAAGACTCAAGTATAAATCATTTGAATTTGAATAAGTATGCAATGCCACCCCCAAAACGAAAGATGGAAAACGGGGGATGAAAAAGTACTCACATTAACAAGTAACTTGAAAGATAGTGTCGTGAATAATCGGAGAGATCGGTTTAACGAGCAAGACCTATATTAAACGGGTCTTGTGTTAGTAGGTAGTCTTGGAAGGGTTTAAAATAAAATACATGACAAATAAAGTAAATAAATAAAGTTTAGGATTTAAAATGTAAATATTTGATAAATTAAAGAAACGAGTTTTGTAAAATAAGTTTACTCGAAACCGGGTCTAGGTATTCTATTCATTAGTTTTTTTCTTTTTTTACTCAACCTATGTTAAGTAATAATGTGGGTTAAAATGCGATATTGCAAAACCTTTGGTTATAAGAATACCAAAACGAGGTTTAAACGAGTGTTCGGGTTTGTCGGTTCGAGACTTAATAATTGACCAAGCTCACAGTTAACTTCCCAAAATAATAAATGTTATGAGATAACTCAATACAATCAAAATAGACTTAACCAAGTATGTAGTTCTATTGTGAAGAACCTTAACGTTCGTTAAGCGAGTATACGACCTTATCGGTTCGAACTTGTTATAAGATCAAGTTGGTTACCGACATGCCAAGTATGTTTAGAAATTAACTAAAATTGATTTAAAATATAATCGTGAAGAAAAATATGAGTTTTGGTGGCTAAAAACACACTTGTGTGTCTTAAGCGAGTGAACTCGGTTTAGTTCGGTTTTTGGTTCGGTCCTTGACTCGGAATAAGACCGAGGATGGTTACCACATACCCAATTACCATGGAACTTGTAAAATAACTTATAAATAATAATACTCAAGTTTTACATTCAAAAAGTTAACAATAAAGCTTTTAAACAAAAGTTCGGTTTTTGGTTCGGTCCTTGACTCGGAATAAGACCGAGGATGGTTACCACATACCCAATTACCATGGAACTTGTAAAATAACTTATAAATAATAATACTCAAGTTTTACATTCAAAAAGTTAACAATAATGCTTTTAAACAAAAGTTCGGTTTTTGGTTCGGTTCTCAACTCGGGATGAAACCGAGGCTAGTCACCACATACCCAATACCATGGAACTTGACAAATATGAAAAATAAACTAAAATATGTAGAATTTAAGCAAGTATAACAAGTTATATGGTTAGATTTGTTAAATACATAAACAAGGACTACAAAGTCATCCATGTAACCTTGCCTTACTAGTCCGACATTTCAACCGGCCGAGACCGGAGAAATGAAAGACCGAAGGTAAACAATGAGTGTATATTATATATATGTTGTAACATCAAGCTTTAAGTATTGAGAAGTTAGTTAAAATGAAAGATTAGCTTATGAAGAACAACCTTAGAATTCAAGAATTTGAGAGAGAAATGAAGAAATGAGCAAGCACAAATGAAGAAGATGGGTGTGTATATATAGGGTAAGTTGAATGGGTCTTTCATAAAGGGTGTTTCATGAAAATGGGTTGGTTAAAGACCCAAGAAAGCACAAACTACAAATGGGTCCTTCAAGTCTACATTTTGGTAGTTTTAGTCCCTGGAGTTCGTTTTGAGAGTTTTCGGGGAATTTTAAGAACCGAAAAGGGTGTTTTTTTTATCCAACAACTATAAAACAAATATTTCACATACAATTCATCATTTTGATAATATCAAAAGGTTCGGGATACAAAACGGTTCGGGTTTACATTAAGAATACAAGTATAAAATAACCCGAAATTGACAAATGTCACACTAATGGGCCGTACAAGCCCAACAACTTGGCCCAAGGCCCAATACTTGGCCCAAGGCCCAACAACTTGGCCCAAGGCCCAATACTTAGCCCAAGGCCCAAAGATAGTCAAATCGGGTCGAATGCGCGTGAAATAATTCTTAAAACCATTTGTTAACCGAATCAGCCCCGAATGGACCAAATTCCGTCTTAACTCTTTTCATTCATCATAATTATGTCACCCGAGTTGATAGGGTTGACGGTTCCTTTTTACAACACTTACTTTAACATTTAAACGAAAATTCGCGCACCGCCGACTCGATTGACTAAGCACTAACCACGACAGCCCCGAGCACCAAAAAAATAATTTTTCCACAACCCTTAAACCTCCCTAGGGCTGCACAAACTGAATCGGTCGGTCACCCGATCAACTAACGCATCAAACTCAACAATTTGCAATTATCCACCCGATAAACCCTAGTTTTCGAACTAAAATCGATTGATCGACCTAAACACCTCCAATGACCATGAAATTTTAATATGATGTAAATGCCATACCTGGGGATCTTTCTACACCGGAAACTCTAATTTTTTATCCACGGGAAGTGGGTCAATTGCACTCTAGCCGAAATCTGCCAAACGAAAAGTTTCGGCAAAATTGAGATCAAAACGATTAGGGGTGAGCAAAAAGAGTGTAGGGGATTGTAGTACATACCTTGAACTACCTCTAGGAACTTGGAATCGATCAAAAAGTCGAAGAAATGAAGGGGGGCTGCCTCTTGGCCGATCGCTGCAGCTGCTAGGTTTAGGGTTTTATTATTTTTTTTTTGTTATAACTTAAGAGATTACACTCTAGTCCTTGTAGATTCAAGTGTAAGGAAAAATGGAATGAATGATTAGGTTCTTTAACGTACCGGGATGACGTGAAGGCTTCCGAGAAACGTCAGATGAATCCCGAGAATTATACATACTCAATAATCTTTAATTCTTGAAATCGGAATCAACGGGCGTTACATCACGGGTATAAAACTAGGTTTTTAGGATTCGTATAGTAATTGAAACGTACAAAAAGCAACATTCATTTTTTTGAAACAAGTGTATCGTACCATATTCTTAAAAGGTTGTAACTACTAAAAATATGTTTAAACATATTTTCATCATCGCAACATCACGTGGGTATACTACTAGTATGTGTGTGTGTCTATATATATATATATAATTATTATCTTTTGCAATGAGACAAACTTTGGTTTTATTTGTTTATTTATTATAGAGTAAAATGACAAAATCATCCCCGTAGTTTGATCCAATTTTCGACCAAAAAGTTTCATTTTTGAATATGGACCATCTAGGTTTCCCTTTTCTTGCCAATTGCATCCAAATTGTTAACTCTGTTAATTTTTAACGTTAAATGAAGGGCGATTCTGTCATTTTATTTTTTAATTAAATTAATAATAATATTAAAAATTAAAAATAATAAAAAATACAAACTAAAACCTAACCTTCATCTTCTTCAATTACCTTCTTCCACCGCCATCTTAACGCCCCTCTCCATATTTCCGACGACCACAATCGCTAGTAATCCCACCATCTTCTCCACCTCTATTTGTGTTCCCAATCAAAATCCACACCACCACACTATGAAATCATCACTGAACCAGCAAATCTCCGTCTGAAAAACCAACCCCAACCGCACATGAAACATCGGTAATGCTGCCGTGCCGGAAACAGTGCCACAATCCTTCCACTACAAACCATCAGTTTCTAATCTCTATCTAAAGCGTCATTGGATAAACGGCCATTGGTCTCTCTCTCTTTTTGAAACCGAGGCCTTGCAAGAATAATTAGGTGGAGATGAAAATTTCAGTCAAAGTCGCCGGAAAATTGAGGTCTCCTGGCGGCAGTTTATTTGGCTGAAGAAGGCGGGTGAACGATGAGCTTAGTGGTCCCATTCCTTGTAACGTTATTTAATATATAAAGATAATAAAGGTAAATTGACAAGGAGTTAACGAGAAGAAAGACGGAGTTAACGATTTAGATGTAATTGACAAGAAATGGGAAACCTCGATGGTCCATAAGTAAAGAAGATATTTTTTGGATGAAAATCGCATTATTGATCAAACCACATGGACGATTTTGATACTTTACTCTTTATTATATTCAAAAATTTTGTTGATGAAAGATGCTCTCGTCAGTTGCATGGTTTGGGTTTAATAGGACGATCTTGTGGAAGTAGAGAGTCAAAGAAAATGGTCTCGTCGAGAATTATGACATGAGAAAGTTTTGCTAGAAAAGACTTTTTCGGTGAAAGATGATCGGTTTACCTTTTTATTAAGGATCATTTACATTATAAAAAAAACGTAATTAAAATTTGATATATTTTAGGTGATATAATTTATGTGAATCTACCAATTCTAATAAAAGAAAATAATTGTGTCACTTCTCATCATCATGTTTCATCTAACAATTTTTTCCCCATATGTATCTTATAAATTAAGGCATTCAATTATATTTAATATATATTTGTTATGAGTTAGGTTCAAATAAGAAGTTTGATTTTCCTAAGAAGGCTAGGAAGGATGGTATTTTAGTATAACACCTTAATATCAAAACCCACTTATTTTAATCTTGAAACCCATTTACATTAATTTCAAAAACCCACTTACATAAAACCCAATTACATCTTCATTCATCTCCTACAACCACCACCACTCCACCGCCCACCGCCACCACAACCGTCACCCACCGCCACCACCTCGTCGGAAAAGTCCGAAAAACACAATGGAAAATACTATGAAAACATAATGGAAAAAAAACACTATGAAAAAAAAAACACAATAAAAAACACAATTGCATGACACAATATAAAAAACACAATGGAAAAAACACAATGAAAAGAAAAAACACAATGAAAAATACTATTGTATAACATAATTTTGTAAAACACAATTTGTAAAAAACCCACTAATTTTTTTTTAATTTTTATATTACAATATGGTACTCATATAAAAGATAAAAAGACACTCGTTATTATGGTGAAATTATTTTTCAATAAAAACGTCGTAAAAAAAAGTTATGAAGGTTTTAAAATGATGGGGGAATTTGGCATGTGTCTTGCATGTGGAGAGAGAAAGTCAATAAATGTATTATTCCTTTTATGCCCTTTACCTTGTGTTCACACTTGATTTCCCCATAGACTAATCTCAACCCTCCGAGTTCAAAATCAATGGACAAGTTTACTTATTATTTTTCCTACAAAAAACTATACTTTCTATTATAACCTAACCCTATTTGTTATATATAAGTTAATCATAATAGATTATATTTACCTAAATCTTATATATAAGTTCAAATTTTAGTTATAAAAGTCAACTTCAGTTTCTATATCATCTTCAAATTTAATTCGTTTTTATTTTATATAAAATCAAATTTATTTAACAAATATAATTTTTTTCAATAAACAAAGAGATTAATTTCTTAGTAACATATACAATAATCATATTCCGATTGTAAAAATAGTGAAAAGATTATATTAAACGCATACTATTTTGTTAAATAAATCTTATTATAAATAGTTTAACAAATAAATAAGCATGTTAATGACATTTTATTGATTGACAATAAAAAACACAAAATAAACGTTTTTCTTTAATAAAGTTTATTTTCTCACTTTTTATCTTATTAGGTTAAAATCCATTTAATTAAACAAGTATTCGACGAAACTGTTTGCATTCTAATTTAAATACATTTTTTTTTAAAGTCATCATATTTTAAATTTACTATTTAATTCTTATAATTTGCTAACTATATTTATAAAAACACATTATAATTTGTTGTGTGATTTATTTGGGCAAAATGTAGGTCGAATTTAACCAAAAGCCTAATCTTAAGTCTGGGAAGTGAATCGTCTAATTGATACGAAAGAAACAAAGAAATTTGCAAACTGGCTTTTGGAATTAGGTGAATGAGACATTGGGGGTTTGAGTGACGGAGGGCCGGTTATAGATACTTGATTATCTTCTCACAACTGATTCATTTGATATTATTTCGTATCGAAATAATTTCGGGTATCATTTTATATTTTACTATGCATCTAATGCACAATATTTTCAAGAAAATGTGATATAATGGAATCTATGTGCATATGGTATTTATCAACAGAGCATTGGTTAATACTTTTGATTTTTTAAATGAACTAAAAGTATCAGGCTCTCCAAGTCATAAATTATCAAATATCAATTTGATGATAGTTCTAAAGGTCAGTGTTTCAATTATGCTATTAAAAGATGTTTAATAAAATGGTTTATATAATGAAACTAGAGTTTATGTCAAATCAAATGAAAATTATGTTATAAAAGCGGAGAATACATCTTGAGGCGACAATAGTCATCACACTTTTATTAGCTTATGTTGTGAAATTGGGTATAGTTTCATTCCCAATGGGTAAAATAAGTTAAGCTGCATTTTTAACTAAAAGAAAATAAATCGAAAATAATTCAAAATATGTATCTTTTAATGTTTTCTATGAAAAACAAATATATTACTTGTAGTATCATAAGTTGTAGTCATATTTAGCACATAATTTACGGACATTATGGTATTTTCAAAATTTATTTGGTAGGTTCCACTAATTTTGATTTCAACGATATAATTGGTATTTGGAAAATAGTCTTAAAATTTCAGTATTAAGAAATATATATGTAATACATTTTTTTTCACATGCATAAGATACTTATTGATTAACTTTATTTATATTTTATTATTTGTATCATCTTGTATGATACATGAGGTCTAAAGCTAGTTTTATTATCTTTATAAACACACACATTGATTAGTTATTATCTAACGTGCTTATATTGAAAGTAGCTTATTTATCCGCATGATATATGGACTAATAAAGAAAAACACCAAATTAAATGATGAAATGCCCATGACAAACCCCATGAGTCATAATCTAATGGTATAACTGTTGGAATACCATATGCCCGAGACACATAATTAGGTTAATGCGGCTAGCCGTGTTTGATCCAAGTCGGGTCATACCCAATAACGAGTTAGACACACACCAATTATATATTTGTTAAGATAAGATCTATAAAACAAATACAGGACACGATACATTCAGAAAATCGGGTTTCTGAATATTTACTTGAAAGTGTTAAATAAATTAATTGGTTAATTTATTTATTCAAATAATTATTATTGGAATAATTATTTAACTATGTATTCTTTTATAAAATGGTTTATAAAAGATGGGGTGTTTATATATTTTATAAAATATAAAATAAAATAAAAAAAAAAAAAAAATATATAATTGGGGCCGGTTTTGGGTGGGCCCCACACCCCAATGTATTGGTCAAATCTTGTCATGTATTTGGTATATAATGAGTATGTTTTACTTAACCATATACCAAACATCATGGATGGATGGATATGATGATAAAAGATAATGATCATAAATCTTTCAAGTAACAAAAACATCAACAACTCTTCCTTTCTTTCTTTCTTTCTTGTTCACGGCAAAAAGGAAAAAAGAAAGGCTCGGGTCTCGGGTTTTTCGTGTTCAAGCTTCCTAGCATAGCTCGGTGTGTGTTGGAGGCTCGGGGTATATTCCGTTTGAGGGTTTTCCTTTGAAAGTCTAACATTCACATCATCATCTTCTTCAACCATCTACTAAACTCTTAAAGGGTTAAGAATGTAAGTGTTTACTAGCTTGATAGTTTAGCTTTTCCGTATCATTTGATCCTTGCTTCGGGTTTCTAGTAAATAGATTATTGGTAATCTTATAACATGAATAAACTAGGTTATTCATGAACATATACATATATAAACACATGGATACATATGTTTAGTTTGTAAATATCACGCTTCCGCCTTAATTGTGACTAGTTAAATGGTTAACTAAGTTTGTTAATTCTATAGAAACCCAACAAATGGCATCAAGAGCCGGGATACGGGAAACTAAGCTTCGGGTTCTCGGTTTTATTTTTTCCCCTTGAAAGATTTTATACAAAAAAAAAATTAACATGCATGAATTTTTCTTTGTATTTAATCTTGTTATTGTTTTTGGCTTTGTTCAAAAAAAAAAAAATAAAAAAAAAAAAAAATAAAACCGAGTATATGGGCCGAAGCCCAAATCGGGTGATTTTGGGCCGAAGCCCACTTGGATATGGTTATTGGGCTAACCGGACATAAAAGGGAAAAAGCTATATGGGCCGAAGCCCATTTTTGGTTAAATGGGCCGAAGCCCGTGAGTTTTTTATTTGGGCCGAAGCCCATGTGTTTTGCACATGTGGGCCGAAGCCCATAATCATGTTATTGGGTCAAGCCCAAATTGGGTTGGGCTAGGCCCAATAAAGTCAAGGGGTTTTGGAACGGGTTCCTAAAACATAACGGGTTATGTTTGTTAATACTAGACCGAGCCGTAGACCAAGTGGATGTTTGTTTGTGGTTGATGTTGTGATTGTAGTTAATTATTCAAGTTTCGGTTTGTAATAATTAATTAGGGGCAATTTTGTAATTTTGTAATTATTTATTCATATGGGTATGTAATAAATAGGTTATTTGTAATATCTTTATTTTATAGAAAAATGTATTAGGACATTTGTTTTGTAAAATAAAGAAGATTGCAAAATTGGAAGTTTGGGCCTAATTGGGCCGGGTATGGTGATAATGGGTCTCACAAGCCCATTAAGGGATTCAAGCCCAAAAGGACCTAAGCCCACCAATTGAGCCCAAATGGAAGCTTATGGAAGCTAAGGCCCAAGTTCAAGCCCAGTGGATCACAACGGGGTTGAAGAAGATGCTCGAAGCATTTGGATGCGGGATCGAGTGGGAGCTACAACATCCATGTGTCATGTGTCCCTTAGGATCGGACCTAAGATACACACTTGTTTCGGCTAACAAGTGTGGTCTAACTTAGTGGCTCGTGTCTAGTATAATTGTGTATGCTTGTTAATTAATTGATTGTTTGATTGTGTGGTTGTTAGATATTAGGATATCAACTTCGTCACATAGAATTAATTAACAAAGCATAAAACGGGTTCTAATAATTATCGGTAATTACGTGACACATAGTCTAATAAAATGGATTTATTAACTAGCCGTCTCACGCCCATAATAAAATGGCTTTATTATAAATTAGAATTTTGAAAAATGGTTTCAAAATATCATGTTACTAAATGCATGTTAGAACATGATTTAAAGTTTTACAACTAGAATTATTAAAACTAAAAATCCCTTTTAAAATTAAGGATAATAAGTTAAACACCATCCTTTTGTATAACGCTTAACATATTAGTAAGCTCTTAGTGGGAAAAAGGTCACCTAACCGCGTAGAGTAAATTAATATGTTGAGGTAATATTGGCATATAAATGGGAAAAAGGTCACCTAACCGTTTGTATGTTAATATTACAAGTTGATACAAGTAGGACGACTTAAATTAGAACCATGTGAAGAGGGTCACCCAAGCATGGGGTCTAATAGGTGTTGATGGGATAAACATGCCGACACGAAATATGATTTCGAACCGGTCCCATAAACTCTAGAAGTTGCAAAAGGGTTTGCAATTGTTATGAATAACTACCTTGATAAACCGACAATGGGAAAAAGGTCACCTAACCGGAGTCGGGTTTATCGTTGGATTCTAGATTTTAATTATTAATTATATTTGGTATATATATAAAAGGGTATTAATAATTAAAAAGGTAAAACACTAAAATGAACTTAATTAAAATTCTGCAGATGGCCGCACACGTCGACGACAACATAATCCCTAACGTCCAAAATGTCTCTCTCCGATCTATTCTCGCTAAAGACCGTCTTAACCACAATAACTTTTCGGATTGGTTCCGAAATTTAAGGATAGTTCTAAAACAAGAAAAATTATATCATGTTTTGGAAACACCTATCCCCGAAGAACCGGAAGAGGGTAGTGAGGTCGAATATATGAATTGGGTCAAACTCACGGAAGATTCCATTCAAGTGTCATGCCTCATGTTGGCGACTATGGTTCCCGAAATCCAAAAGGATTTCGAAAACCATAATGCGTACGACATGATTACTCAACTTAAGGAAATGTTCCTTAAGCAATCAAGAGTTGAAAGGTTCGAAACGGTTCGAGCCTTGCATGCATGTAGAATGGATGATAATCAACCAGTTTCAACTTATGTACTTAAGATGAAAAGTTACATTGATCGCCTCGCCAAGCTCAATTGTCCCATCTCAAAAGAGTTAGCAACGGATTTGATCCTTAACTCTTTGTCGAAAAGGTTCGACACATTCGTGTTAAATTATAACATGAACGGGTGGGACAAAACCATTGGAGAACTTCACTCAATGCTTAAAACAGCCGAGGCGAGCATGGGCAAAAGGGTTTTACCCATGTTTGCGATCAATGAAGGTAGATCCAAGAATCGATCTCAACCCAATCTTAAGGCTAAGGTAGCCAAAAGAAAGGGTCCTCCTGTGCATCTTAAGGGTAAGGGCAAATCACCGGTTATGGCAAAGAAACAAAAGGTTATGGAACCGAGGGGTCATAAGGATGATCCTTGTTTTGGTTGTGGGGAGACCGGACACTGGAAACGCAATTGCCCGGTCTACCTAAAAGAGCTAAAAGACAAGAGGAATGCGGCGCATACCTCGGGTAATGTCTTTATGATTAATGTTGAGCTAAATCTTATTTCTTCTAACACATGGGTATTGGATACCGGATGTGGAACTCATATTTGCAATTGGTTGCAGGGGTTCAAAAAGAATGAAGACTTAAAGAAGGACGAAGTGAATCTTTTCATGGGCAACGGTGCAAGGGTGCACGTGGTCGCTAGAGGAGACTTCACTTTATCGCTTCCAAGTGGTTTGGAAGTTGTTTTGAGAAATGTTTTGTATGCTCCTAGTTTGACTAGGAACATTATTTCTGTGCACCTTCTTAGACAATGTAATTTTGATTTTAAATTTGTAAGATCAGAAATGCATGTATCATCTAATGGTATCTTTTATTTTAAAGCTGTACCAAACAACGGTATTTATGAATTGGTTCATGATAATACCTTAAATAGCTCATTATATCAAACTTCTACTAAAAGACTCAAAAAGGATTTGAGTGATTCCTACATTTGGCATTGTCGCCTTGGACACATAAACAAGAATCGTATAAATACTCTCCAAAAGAAAGGTCTTTTGAAAACAAACGAGTTAGGTTCGTTTGATGAGTGTGAATCTTGTATTCAAGGCAAGATGACCAAAGAGCCTTTCAAAGGTACAAATGAAAGGGCTAAGGATTTGTTAGGTATAATACATACGGATGTATGCGGACCTTTCAAGCCAACTAGTAGGAATAGTGAAAGGTACTTCATTACCTTTACCGACGATTTTAGTCGATATGGGTATGTTTATCTAATGAAACACAAACATGAAGCCTTTGAAGTGTTCAAAGAATTTCAAAATGAAGTACAAAATCAGCTCGACCGAACAATCAAGGTACTCCGCTCCGATAGAGGAGGCGAATACCTAAGTGATGTTTTTCAAAGTCATCTTAGAGATTGTGGAATTATTTCACAGCTCACTCCTCCTGGAACTCCTCAACATAACGGAGTATCCGAGAGGAGGAATCGAACACTGTTGGACATGGTTCGATCAATGATGGCACGAAGCTCACTACCGCCATCATTTTGGGGATATGCGCTACTCACAGCGGCTCGTATTTTGAATATGGCCCCGACCAAAAAGGTGGATCGAATACCCTATGAAGTGTGGCATGGAAAGGTTCCATCTTTTTCATATTTAAGGGTATGGGGATGCATAGTTTATGTTAAACGTGACACCCCAAATAAACTTGAGGCTCGATCCATCAGGTGTATCTTCATAGGATACCCAAAGGATGATATAGGATATATATTCTATGATCCTAGTGAACAAAAAGTGTTTGTTTCACGCAAAGGATACTTCTTAGAAACTAGGTTCCTTATGGAAGGACCTAGTAAAAAGAAAGTGGAACTTGAAGAGGTTCAAGAATCACTTGATGATACACAGTTGGTCGATACTAGCTTTCAACACGAGGATGTTGAAGATGATCAAATGGTTGATCATACACACGTTGCTCGCAGATCTAATAGGATTAGTCGACCTCCCAAGAAATATGGATTTCTTGTGGATGATTGCTACTTGGTCGATTCGGATGAACCGATCTCCTACAAAGATGCTATGTCACAACCTGATTGTGACAAGTGGCTTGAAGCCATGAGCGCCGAGATGCAATCCATGCACGATAATCAAGTTTGGGAATTGGTTGATCGTCCACTTAACTCCAAACTGGTTGGATGTAAGTGGGTCTTCAAAAGGAAGACCGATATGCATGGAAATTTAGATACTTACAAAGCACGACTTGTAGCAAAAGGTTTCACGCAAACTCAAGGGATTGATTATGATGAAACCTTCTCGCCGGTCGCGATGCTTAAGTCGATCAGGATATTATTTGCCATTGCAGCTCATTTTGATTATGAGATATGGCAAATGGATGTCAAGACCGCTTTTCTAAATGGATATCTTGAGGAAGATGTCCATATGGTTCAGCCTGAAGGTTTTGTCGATCCATCTAATCCTGATAAAGTTTGTAAGTTAAAGAAATCAATCTACGGGTTGAAACAAGCATCACGGATGTGGAATCATCGTTTTAATGAAGAAATCAAAGCGTTTGGTTTCGTCCAAAACGGTGATGAGGCGTGTGTGTATAAATGGGCTAGTGGGAGTATAATCATTTTCCTTATTTTGTATGTCGATGATATACTTTTATTTGGAAATGATATACCAAGTATGGAAAACGTAAAAACGTGGTTAAGTAGTCGTTTCTCAATTAAGGATCTTGGAGAAGCGACATATATCTTGGGAATAAAGGTCTATAGGGATAGACAAAGGAAATTGATCGGACTCAATCAAAGTGCGTACATTGATAAAATCCTGAAAAGGTTCAGGATGGAAAACTCTAAGAAAGGTTTGGTACCTATTCCTAGAGGAACCGTGTTGAGCTCATCCCAAAGTCCTAGCTCTAAGGAAGAGCAGGATAGGATGAAGCATGTTCCTTATGCTTCGGCAATAGGATCTATTATGTATGCAATGATGTGCACCAGACCGGACGTCTCGTATGCTTTAAGCATAACGAGTAGATACCAGCACAACCCAGGTGACAGTCATTGGATGGCTGTCAAGAATATATTAAAATACCTTAGAAGGACTAAGGATATGTTTTTAATATATGGGTCTGGTGAGGAGGAACTCGTCGTAAAGGGTTACGTGGATGCGAGTTTCCAAACTGACCGAGATGATTCTCGGTCACAGTCGGGATATGTCTTCATTTTGAATGGAGGCGCTGTCTCTTGGAAGAGTTCGAAGCAGGATGTTGTCGCGTTATCCACTACAGAATCTGAGTACATTGCCGCTTCAATGGCAGCCCAAGAGGCTGCATGGATGAAAAAGTTCATCATGGATCTAGGGATTGTCTCTTCCATTCAGGAGCCCCTAGAAATATTCTGTGACAATGAGGGTGCTATTGCACAGATCAAGGAGCCTCGTGCTCATCAGAAAACGAGGCACATTGAGCGCAGATTCAACTACATAAGGGATGAAGTTGAAAAGAGAAAGATATGTATTCATAAAGTTCATACCGATCAAAATATTGCGGACCCACTCACGAAGCTCCTCGATAGGCCAAAGCATGAGGGTCATGTTTGTGCATTAGGACTTCGGTATTCTAGTGAGTGGATTTAATCTGTATTTAGTGTTTGTAAAAGAACGAATGTAATGGGTATCTCATGAAAATTAATTATGTTTAATTATTCAATGAGTTATGTTCTATATTTGCATGTTTAATCCATGAATGACTTATGTTGTTCTAAACGTCCGTAGTCGATCATGCTTGTGGGAACAAGTATGAAGGTAAGACTATTATGAACCCGGATTGGTTGATATTCATGTGATGAATATAAGGCATAGGTTTGCCACCAAGGTTCATAGATATTTGTGGGATACAAATATTGGACATGATCCGCTCTCAAGGATCACTGCATAGAGTTAGTGCAACTGATCATAAGTAATCCTTGAGTAAAGGCGAGTATCATTGTGTCCTTTGACCTGAGATGCATATTGGATCTGGTCTTTTCATCAAGTCTGATAACTTGACTCTCTTCTTTGTTTTTCGGTAACACGATGACGTAAAAAGAAAGAGCTCAGATATCATACGAGATGTCAACAAGGATGTATGCAGTCAAGATGGGATTTGTTCCTCTTATGTGTTGAGAGTTTAGATGTCTAAGGCCTGTTAAGTTAAATCAATGAGAGAATGATCAATCTGTGTCTCTTCGATTTGACAGGACATCTAGTAACAAAGGGATGTAATGATAAGACTTACCTATGTCATATCAAGTATGGACTTGAAGGGGATGATGTTATTGAATGGCACTTAGTCAAACACACTAGGGGTGGTGACCTGTTGTTAGGCGGTATTCACCATTAGCATTAACTTCCTATGAGTCTCGTGCAAGTGGGAGATTGTTGGAATACCATATGCCCGAGACACATAATTAGGTTAATGCGGCTAGCCGTGTTTGATCCAAGTCGGGTCATACCCAATAACGAGTTAGACACACACCAATTATATATTTGTTAAGATAAGATCTATAAAACAAATACAGGACACGATACATTCAGAAAATCGGGTTTCTGAATATTTACTTGAAAGTGTTAAATAAATTAATTGGTTAATTTATTTATTCAAATAATTATTATTGGAATAATTATTTAACTATGTATTCTTTTATAAAATGGTTTATAAAAGATGGGGTGTTTATATATTTTATAAAATATAAAATAAAATAAAAAAAAAAAAATATATATAATTGGGGCCGGTTTTGGGTGGGCCCCACACCCCAATGTATTGGTCAAATCTTGTCATGTATTTGGTATATAATGAGTATGTTTTACTTAACCATATACCAAACATCATGGATGGATGGATATGATGATAAAAGATAATGATCATAAATCTTTCAAGTAACAAAAACATCAACAACTCTTCCTTTCTTTCTTTCTTTCTTGTTCACGGCAAAAAGGAAAAAAGAAAGGCTCGGGTCTCGGGTTTTTCGTGTTCAAGCTTCCTAGCATAGCTCGGTGTGTGTTGGAGGCTCGGGGTATATTCCGTTTGAGGGTTTTCCTTTGAAAGTCTAACATTCACATCATCATCTTCTTCAACCATCTACTAAACTCTTAAAGGGTTAAGAATGTAAGTGTTTACTAGCTTGATAGTTTAGCTTTTCCGTATCATTTGATCCTTGCTTCGGGTTTCTAGTAAATAGATTATTGGTAATCTTATAACATGAATAAACTAGGTTATTCATGAACATATACATATATAAACACATGGATACATATGTTTAGTTTGTAAATATCACGCTTCCGCCTTAATTGTGACTAGTTAAATGGTTAACTAAGTTTGTTAATTCTATAGAAACCCAACAATAACGGTATTGTGGACACTCTCAAAATAAAATGACGGGTTTTCTTTAAATCTTTGCAAATACAAGTTTATGGGGACAATGTGGATTGACATGCCAAATCCGGTCTAGGATTTTGACTCTTTAAATACATATTAACTCTTTATCTGAACTAAGGATCTCAGAAATTTCGGATTCGGATATCCAAACGGATATCCATATTTATAAATAATAATTATATAAAATTTTAAGAACTAATTTTAAAAATATTTTGAATATTCGAAATATCCAAAAAAGTGACCCAAAAGTTTCCGAAAATTAGCCGAAAATCCGAAAATTATCCGAAATATCCAAAATTTGTAGATAATATCTATTATTTAACAATTAATTTTTTTTTGGATATTTCGGATATCCGAACTATCTGAAAATTTTCAAAATCACTACCCGAATCTGAATATTCGGATAATTCGGATTTTCGAATATTTCAGATACAGATTCGGATTTTTTAAACGCTCCTAGTTTCAAACCTTTACAAGGTCTGGTTTTAGAATTTCAAATCTTATTTTAAAATGTTTACCTTGTTTTATAGTTTAAAACCTATATAACAAAATTTCCTCTTTACTTTTCGGGCAAATTGTCATAATGGATAGACTTATAGTACCTCTGTTTGGATAGTCTTTTAACTTTTCTTAAAATGAGACATTTCATCATGAAGAAACACTTATTTAACCAAACCTTTTTTCATGAAAACTAATTTAATAGTTTAAACTACTTAAGGTTTGACTATACTCTCGTCTGAGTTCTTAGCTTAGACATAATAAATTAACAAAATAATAACCTTTACCTTAAAGAAGTTTAACAACTAACTAGATGGTAGGGTTACGGCTTCTAATGATCGAGCATAACCTCCACGTTTATTGAGATGTCAGAGCTGGGTTTCTTGACAACGAAGCAATGCTTGATAGTCGGCTAGAGGCTCGGGATACAAGTGTGTCGAGAGAGAATCAGGTTTTTGAATGAATCTCAATATCACTTGATGGTCCTATTTATAGCCTGATTCACAGATGTGTAACGGACCACTAAGCAAAATAGTGGTTGTCCACCACTGGCTCATGGTCGCTGCGTCACAGGATTTGCGTCAATCTCTGGTTGATCTGAAGATACTTACGAGTAGTGGACCATTTGTAGCTATGCTAGCGGTCTGTCTCCGTGTTGAGCCATCTGGCACGCGTTGATATAAACAACTCCTCACCTGCCATGTGTCATTACACAATTGGAATATGTTGATCCCTAAACTAGCCACCTTTTTCTTACTTTTTTTTTTCTCGTGTAAAAAAACAGTTTTTCTTCCTATAAAAGATGGCACACTCTCAAACTCTTTAGAATATCAACCATTGTAGGAAATTTAGACAATTTGGCCCATGAATTATTTGCCACTTAGTGAGAGCGGCCTTTCTATTCTCTGAGATAGAAAAATGATTTACCCTCATCATACCCTCCCTAAACCCTATAAATAACTTGCTATAAGAGAATTTTACTAGTACATTTATTTATCTGTTTGTAATCCTTTGCCAATCTCTATAGCATAATTAGACCTTCACACAAACTAATAATAGATCAATACCACACCTTCACACTTTCGGTGACTTTAACCAATAAGCATCATGACTTATACTTATTGTAAGAAACATCTCTTCCACCACAAACATTATGATATTTTCACTAGCCTTAACTTCTTAAAGTCCGTCTTGCTTGGACCATCGATTCTAACTTTTTATTAGCAACTAGTGGCGAAGCTTGGACTAAGACACCGGGAGGGGGGGGGGGGGGGGGGGGGGCTAAGTAAGCTTCGTCATTGTTAGCAACGCCATGCATGTTCATTCTTACCGGTGATCCCAAACTATCAAGTTTTGTGGGTCGAATAGAGGTGATAACAACCAATGAAACATGAGTGATTCAAACAATTTATGAGAAAAATGTAACTCCCTCAATTGATTGTAGAAACTAGGCATGACTGAATTTACAAAAAATATGAAGGTTTTCCTTGCCACTAACACAGAATTTTATCAATTTTTGATTGTAACTAATTTTGAATATTTCTATTCCATTACAAGGCAATAGTAGTTTAAAATTTTTTAATTGTGAATTCATTTAGCTTATTGTCAACCGTCATTATACATTGTTGAATTGTTTAATTTATAAATGCAAATTGAAAATTCACGACAATCCAACAAATCCAAAATAAAAAATTCCTTAACTGTGAAAAACCCATTATCAAAAAACTCATGTGACCTATCAACGTTAACTAATATTAACTAATATGATCAAATAAATTATAATTCTGTGAAATACATAGCTTTCAAGAAGATTATAGTATAAAAAACATGAAAAAAAAAGATTTAAATTTGAGACATGTGACAAAGGGAGTGACATTAATCTCAAAAAAAAAGTAAAGTGGATAGAGCCATAGAGGAGGCTATTGTATTTATATGGATACAATTATCAGTAAATAATATTTGATTAAATACATGTTTAAAGTTTAAACATAGTAAGCTTTAACCCATAAAATGTAAAAAGAAAAACAAAAGAAGGTGGTGATGGCAGCCTTAATGAAATGGGAGTGGGTTGGAGCCTTCCAATTTGTAGCGCACAATCATGGCTCACAATGGTGGGACCCACCCTGGTGATCCGATCTGAAAGACACCTGGTCCCACCCACTATGCTACACACGTGTCAGGTCTTAATGATGGATACCCTTCGTACAACAAAAGCAAAGTAAAAAAAACAAAGAAAGAAATAAAAAGTTTGGCGCTTCTTTTCTTCTACATTTGGAACCTCATGTGTTATCACTATCCCATTTTGGATAGCTAATTATATCGTTCAATAAAAATATATTATGAAAGATTTCACTAAATTTAGTAAAGAGTATATTTTTAGCTTTTCTTTCTAGTGATCAAATTTAACCACTTAGATTATACAAAATGTCTTCAATATACTACTATCATATGTATAAGATTTAGCGTGTAGAATGTAAAATAATACAAATGTGTTATTACACTATACTAGCAAATAAGTATTTGACAAGAAATACACATATTATATATATATATATATATATATATATATATATATATATAATACTAAAAGTCATTGTCCGTACGAACAATGTATCTGCTTCATTTTCTGTTTCAACTATTTTATTGTACACACACACATTGTATGAGTATAAGTGTATAATTCTTGATGACATGAAAGAATACATGCCCCCCCCCCCCCAAAAAAAAAAAAAAAAAAAAAAAAAAAACACAACAGCGACAACAAGCAAGCGAACGAGTGGTGGACGAACGAAAAGCTTGTTCTAAAAGTCATAGATATCCGCCACTTAAAGCTTGGTATGAACAAATTTGCTATGAAGTTTCTAGAAGACACAAGCTCACAAACAAAATGATAATCAATCTTAATGTGCTTGGCATGCTTAGTTCAAGTGAATTTTATCTCAAGAACACTACACTTAAGTTGTCACATAGTAGAGTCGATCTACCCGTATGAAGGGCATTGAAATCCCAAAGTAAATGACTAATCCAAATAATTTCTGAAGCAGTGTTTGCCGAACAAGAAACGATGGGTTGTTTCTTGGTGCTCTAAGAAACTAGATTTCCTCCAAGGATAATGGTTAACCTTACATCCAATGGATAGTTTCAATGCAACTGGCACAATCGGTATCAGAGTAATAGATGATAAAGTTATGAGTTAACCGTTTGAAAATATACCGTATGAAAGTGTGCTTTCATGTATGGAAGAATACGCATAACCAGTTGTAAGTGAGTAATAGTTGGAGTATGAAGGAACTGGCTTGCCTAATTACTACATAGGAAAGGTCTGATTGGGTAATCCAATCGTAAGGTATCGTAAAGCACTTACTAAAGAGCGATAATGAGTGGGATCTGAAGGAGTGCCATCAGAGATGAAAATATATACAGTGCTTAATGGTGTGGAAACCGGCTTAGAGTCAAGCACACCGAGGTGAGACAATATATCATAAGCATACTTTGTGAAGAGACGTAATAAATCGAATGATGGAAGCTTCCTCATTACTCGTTAATATACTGTCAACTTATACAAACAAATATAGAACGCAAGAACCTCGAAAAAAAACAAAGACAAATGTGTCAGCTTGACTGCATGAAAAACCTTAGTGAATGATAAAAACACTTACACATTGGAACCAAGCAAGCGAGGCTTTCTTTAAACCATATCGAGTTTTCTTACGCGATAAACGTGATTGGAAACCAAGAATCGGTAAAGCCCGATGGTTGTTCCATGAAAACCATTTCATTTAAATCAACATATCAGAATACATTCTTAACATCCAATTGACGTAAAAGCCATTGTCTCATGACCGCAATAGAGAGATCAACCCGAACTGTTGAGCCTTTCTAACGACCGGACTAAGCATGCCAGCATAGTCAAAACACAAAGTTGACTCAATCCTTGAGCTACCAGGCTTTGAATCGATCAATAGACCCGCAAGACTGTATATAGTCCGAAATATCCACTTGATTACAACTACATGGAAGAAGATGGACAGGGTACGAGATCCCAAGTGTGACTGTAATGTTAGGCGAAGAGTCTCTTAAACTAGAAGTGCATAGTAAATAGGTGTTGGTTATAAGGGGGTTAAATCAAGTCGATAGTTTGGTCAGCTATGGCCCATTTTGGACCGAGTCAACATAGGATGAGGTTGAATAGGCCAACATTCGGGGAAGATGAATGGATTGTTTATGACTCGTTGGAAGGGGATTGTGACTTGTGTCATGTTAACAGGTTTGTATTAGTCAATCGTACAAACACCCCTCATCGGAAGTTCAATTCATGCTCTCTCCACCTTCGCATCGATACTTAAATATTTAACCGCCCCAAATTTCTATGATTCTCTTATATGAATCGAAACAAAGATTATATTTTATAATTATTTGACTAGTAGACCATTTGATATGGCCAATGTGGGCCCCTGTCATTTTGTTTTATCTTTTAATTAACAAAATTATGATATAACCAATCGATTTACTTCATCTTAACCCACAATCAATACATGACACTTATGTAGCGAACTCAAATCTCACATTTCATATATTTCATAACGCATAGCCTTATTCATATATTTAAAAGCTAAGGTGTTTAAATTTGTCAGATCTGATCTAGCATACTTAAAATTATTTTGTTCATGCCCATTTTTTAATTATGAGTCTATCAAAGCTAGCCTAAGTCGAGGCTGAGATAGGCTATTCTTTCTATTCATGATTATGCTCTCCACTATTCTAAAGGAATTACTACGAAATAAAATCTTAACCCTCCCATCATTCAACATGCCTAAACAGAATCATTGGAATGAATAATAGCATGTGCTCTAATATCTTAGAGTAATCTATCCACTTTCCACAATGAAATTTTCTTCTAGCATTGTATTAGAAGCGAATCGACCCTCCTCATTATAGATTTAGTTGGACTCTAATTTAATTTGTAACAAACTGATTATATTAGGGATGTCTGTGAATTTACTATACATTAAGAACTTGATGCGCAACGAGTATGTACGCATAAAAGATGAACTTTCTAATTTACTCTTTTTTATATAAAAATGATTGATTGTGTGTATTTTTTTAATACAAAACACATTTTTAATCAGGTAACAACATAGTCAAGGTATATAATAATAAAAACTTACTATATAACTAATTTTATTAGTTATCCACAATACCACTATAGAAAAACAAGTATCATTGACGACTATCATGATGGATGAGATCACACCAATACCTCAAAAATAATAAAAAAAAATATATTGAAATAAATCAAATAATCACCAGTACTAGTGATGGACGCCATAAACTAGGATACTAAGGATCAAATAATCCGGCACGTCACGGACATTGATCAATTCAATTTTGGACGTCATTGGTGGGAACTATGTAGCGACGATTTATCCCTCGCTAATCTATTGATGATACCGAGGATAAAACTTTAGATAAGATTTTCGGTCAATCTTGTCAGTATGTCGTTTGTATCATATTGCAAGGGTGAGGTTGATGCTAAATATGTCAAGTGCTAAGCTAAAAATTGTGTAAACAACAAAGTATAACTTTAATTATTTTACTACTACTTAGAATCTTGAGGGTGTGTTGTGAAAACTAGGAGAAGGATGTTGGAATAAAAAGAAAGTTATTTTATATTTAATATTATTAAATATAAAATTAATATATCTCAATATGAAACCATCAGATATGTTTTCATCTTTACGGTTATTAAAAATATAAAACCACTTTTCCTTTTTCTTTTATAAAGAATTAACCCTAATAGATTTCATATTATCTCTAACAACATTATGATCATATGTTCATCCAATCTTCATCATTGATTTCTTCTTGAGTACACAAGAATACTTCAATTTATCTTTGTGCTAACCTTGGAGAGCGATTGGTAACATCTATTTGTACCCCGGTAGTGCTCAAATCTCTTTTAAGGCAGTGTGATTACACACGACACAGGTTCAATATTATTATTGTTTTCATTTATTTAATTGTTAGGCAGATTCCTCCAACAATTTAAAAGCGATTTTGATTTCAAATCACCCAATTTGAGATATGAATCTGTCAAAAATTATTCCTGATTTGTCGACACTCGAACCATTAGACGGAACCAATTACCATCGTTGGTCTCAAAAGATGTTAATCTTTTTTTGAGCTTTGGATATAGATTATGTTTTACTTGAAGACCCATCCAAATACTATGTTCAATCAGGCCATATTCAGATTATTGCTTCATCTTCATCCATGCCTTCAACAGAAACTGTTAAAAAATATGAGAAGGATAACAAGGCTGTTCGTGGTCATTTATTAAATCATATGACCAACAATTTATTTGACTTGTTTATTGAATATAAATCTGCAAAGGATATTTGGGATACATTGAATAAAAGATACGGGTCTGATGATGCGGGAAGGAAAAAATATGTGGTAGGGAATTGGTTGCGGTTCCAAATTACTGATGACCGGTCAATAATGGATCAAGTGCACGATTATGAAAATCTTGTGACTGCTATTTTATCTGAAGGAATGAAGATGTGTGAAGTCTTACAAGCAAATGTTCTGTTAGAGAAATTTCCTTCATCCTGGAGTGATTACAGAAATTATCTCAAACACAAGAAAAAAGACATGTCTTTGCAAGAACTAATTGGTCATATGGATCAAGTGCACGATTATGAAAATCTTGTGGCTGCTATTTTATCTGAAGGAATGAAGATGTGTGAAGTCTTACAAGCAAATGTTCTGTTAGAGAAATTTCCTCCATCCTGGAGTGATTACAGAAATTATCTCAAACACAAGTAAAAAGACATGTCTTTGTAAGAACTAATTGGTCATATGCGAACTGAAGAGGCTAACCGACTCAAAGATAAGCTTTCCAACATTTCTTTAAATGCTTCTAATGCTAATCTTATTGAATCCTCAGGAACTGAAAAGGGTAATAAGTATAAGGGGAAAGACAAGAAAAATAACAACTTTAAAAATTATGGGAAAGGAAAGGGGAAGCTTGGTGTTTCAAAAAATGATGGAAAGTTCAAGAAAAAACCGTCTCAGTGCTATGTATGTGGGAAAACTGGTCACAATGCTTATCAATGTCATGAAAGGAAAGATCAAGGTGCTCAATTAAATGTTGCTGAAAATGAAGAAATAATTGCTGCTGTGATTGAACTGAATATTGTGGAAAGCAAAACCGAATGGATCTTAGACTCCGGGGCTTCAAGGCATTATTGCAACAACAAGAGTTTAATGTCTGATTTTCAAGAAGTGGTCAATGGTGAACCGGTTTACATGGGAACAAGGGACACGGCTGGAGTTCACGGCAAAGGTAAGGTTCTTTTAAAACTTACTTCTGGAAAAACTTTAGCTTTATCTGATGTTTTATATGTTCCTTCTCTTCGTAGGAATATAGTATCTGGGGTAGTTCTCAACAAAGTTGGCCTGAAACAAGTAATAGAATCTTATAAAATTATTATTTCAAAGAATGGCAACTTTGTTGGGAAGGCTTATCTTAGTAGTGGATTATTTGTGATGAACACTGTTAATGTTTCTGATAAATGCATCTAGTTCTGCTTATATTGTTGAGTCTACTGATATGTGGCATGCTAGATTAGGTTATGTTGGATTTTCATCTATTAAAAGACTTAAAAATGCGGGCACGATTCATGTTAGTAGTATGCATGAAAAGGTTAAGTGTCATGTATGTGTAGAAGCGAAACATGCTAAAAAATCTTTTAAAAAGTAACTAGCAGGAGTACTAATTCGCTAGAACTTATTCATTCAGATTTAGCTGATTTTAAAAATACAACTAGTAAAGGAGGTAAACATTATTATATGACTTTTATTGATGATTATTCAAGATATACTAAAGTTTATCTCTTAAGGTCTAAATATGAGGCCGACAAAACTTTTATGATTTATAAATCTGAAGTTGAAAACCAACTTGATAGAAAAATCAAAAGGTTAAGATCTGATAGAGGCGGTGAATATATTACTAACACTTTTAAAGTATTTTGTGAACAAAATGGTATTATACATGAGTTTAGTGCACCTTATGTTCCTGAACAGAATGGTATAGCCGAACGAAAAAACAGAACCCTTAAAAATATGATGAATGCTATGCTTTTGAGTTCGGGGTTATCTGATAACATGTGGGAGGAAGCTGTGTTTATCTGCTTGTCATGTAATTAATAGAGTTCCACATAAAGGAAAAGATAAAACACCATATGAACTATGGAAAGACTATGCTCCTAATTTAAAATTTATTAAAGTGTGGGGGTGTTTGGCTAAAGTTGGATTGCCTGATTTTAAAAGAACCAATATTGGATCTAAAACTATAGATTCGGTACTTGTTGGTTATGCTCAAAATAGTGCTGCATATAGATTCATGTTATTAAGTGATAGAACAATTATTGAATCTAGAGATTCTGAAGTTTTTGAAAATGAATTTCCCTTGAAAAGATGTAAAGATATTGTGTTATCTAATAGTGTGTTGTCTGCTAATGAACCATCTTCTAGTTCAATTAATGAGATTATTGATAATATTGAGCCTAGAAGGAGTAAGAGATGTAGAACTCAGACTAGTTATGGGCCAGATTTTGTTATGACTTTTTTAACTGAAAACTTTCAGATTGATATGCTTAATGAGGAATTTCTTTCTGTATATTTGATTGAAAATGATCCTAAAACTTATCAAGAAGCTGTAACTTCTGTTGATGCTAGTTTGTGGAAAGAGGCAATTAAAAGTGAACTAGATTCTATATTATTTAATAATACTTGGGAATTAACTGAATTGCCTAAATGGACTAAGCCCATTACTAGTAAATGGATTTTTAAGAAAAAACTAAGACCTGATGGAACTATTGATAAATACAAGGCTAAACTTGTAATTAGATAGTTTACTCTAAAAGAAGGAATTGATTATTTTGACACATATTATCCGGTAACTAAGATCACAACTATTAGGTCACTTGTTGCTTTAGCATCTATACATGATCTAGTTGTTCATCAAATGGATGTTAAAACAGCATTTTTAAATGGTGATTTAGATGAGGAGATCTATATATTACAACCTGAGGGATTTATTATTTCAGGTCAAGAGAATAAAGTATGTAAACTTAAAAAATCTTTATACGGGTTGAAACATGCACCTAAAAAATGGTATGAAAAATTAGATAATACCTTAAAAATGGATGGTTATTTGGTGAATAATTCTGATTCGTGCGTATACTCTAAACAATTTGAATCAGGATATGTCATTATATGTTTATATGTGGATGATATGTTGATTTTTGGTGCTAATATAAATGATGTCAATAAAACCAAATCTTTTTTATCATCTAAATTTGAGATGAAAGACATGGGCGAGGCTGATGTAATTCTAGGAATTAAAATAAAAAGAAATCAATATGGTATTTCTTTAAATCAATCACACGATATTGAACAAGTACTTAAAAAGTTTGGTTATTTTGATGTAAAACCCGTAAGAACTCCTTATGATCCTAGTGTACACCTTAAAAAGAATAAAAGTGAAGGTGTATCACAACTTGAATATGCAAGGATCATAGGAAGTGTTATGTTTTTAATGAACCACACTCGGCCAGACATAGCTTATACAGTTAGTAGACTCTGTCATTATACACATAATCCTAGTAAGGAACATTGGGATGTGGTTCATCGATTATTAAGGTATCTTAAGGGTACTATAGACTTAAGTTTGCATTATAATAAATTTCCTGCCGTGTTAGAAGGATATTGTGATGCTAATTGGGTCTCTGATAATGATGAAGTAAGTTCTACTAGTGGGTATGTGTTTATGTTAGGAGGTGGTGCCATTTCATGGAAATCTTCTAAACAAACATGTATTGCACGCTCCACTGTGGAGTCTGAATTTATTGCTCTTGAGTTAGCAGGGCAAGAAGCAAAATGGTTGAGAAGTTTATTAGGTGATATTCCACAATGGGGAAGGGAGGTAACTCATATTCCTATTCATTGTGATTCACAGGCTGCTATAAGTGTCGCCAAGAATGATGTGTATAATAGCAAGAAAAGACACATACGCCTAAGACATGGTTCGGTAAAACATATGTTGAAAGACGGTGTCATGGCTTTAGAATTTGTGAGATCTGAAAGAAATTTGGCAGATCCATTAACTAAAGCATTGACTAAAGGTTTGGTCTTATCAACGTCGAGGGGGATGGGGCTCAAGCCCAATAGTGAGGATCGTACGGTGGGCACCCACAGTGGTCAAATGAAACCATATAAATCCTAATTTACACTACATTCTCATCCCTATGGCGAAAGGTAGTGTTTTAAATAAAGGTTGAGAATTATCTCTTAATGAATTCATAGCCTAATGAGGTGGTTCTTTAAGACGAACTTGATGAATTCACCGAAAAGGTGTAGAGGTTGAACATTCTTATGTACTTAATGATTTCATAACCAAAGTGTGGGTTAGTGTTGTGTCCAGGACGACCACATTTTTTACATATAATAAAAGGTCTATTAGGTTTAAAATCTCTTTTCCTCTTAAATTTTCTATCTTCTTTTCTTTGTTCTTTCTTTTGTTTTCTTTTGTGAACTTTATTAGCTCTTTGTGATTTGAAAACCTTTTTATTCTTAGAATCATGGATTTCTTCCATTCCAAATTGTGAACCTATGTATGAGGTAGACTTTTAATTGAAATCACCTATATGAGTGTGAAGGTGAGGCCGCTTTCTATAAGAGATATGGGCTATCTCTTTAGATCACTCATGAATTCCAAGGTTTGTAAATGATCACATAATTTGTTGTAGTACCGCAAAGATTGAATAGAACACCGGGTTTGGTACGTGCTGTGGGGGTCTCATCTGAATTCATTAAGTTCAAGAGTTATTCACTTAATGAAATTCTAATGTTGCCTCACTCCACTACGTGTTAATTCAAATCGTAAGATATTAACACTTATGTACAAAACAAATTCAATATATGATCAGAATATTTTTAACTGGTGTGACTATCTTTTTGTGGGGGATTCTTGGAATAAAAAGAAAGTTATTTTATATTTAATATTATTAAATATAAAATTAATATATCTCAATATGAAACCATCAGATATGTTTTCATCTTTACGGTTATTAAAAATATAAAACCACTTTTCCCTTTTCTTTTATAAAGAATTAACCCTAATAGATTTCAGATTATCCCTAACAACATTCTGATCATATATTCATCTAATATTCATCATTGATTTCTACTTGAGTACACAAGAATACTTCAATTCATCTCTGTGCTAACCTTGGAGAGCGATTGACAACATCTATTTGTACCCCGATAATGCTCAAATTGCTTTTAAAGCAGTATGATTACACACGACACATGTTCAATATTATTATTGCTTTCGTTTATTTAATTGTTAGGCAGATTCCTTCAACAAAAGACACCTACCACACGGGCCATATATATGGCTTCGTAGTTTAATATTAATTCTCTACCAACGACCTATTAAAAAATTTTGTTTGACGAATTTTAGAGTTCTTTTATTTAAATCCATATATGCTAAATTAACCATTTAAAAAGCCGACTAACACTATTAGTATTCACATATTATATATAAAAAAATACATCATTCTAACATAAGGTTGTAATTTTTCTTCGTCTATGCGATTAGTAAGCTACAATCAAACGTCAATGGTACTCAACGAGTAATTCCCAACTTTATAATCAACTTACGTAACAACACGTAACGAATTTTGCAGCAATAAATTATAGTCATCTTTTCTTAAAAAAAGTAAGTTTATAGCTAAAAAGCTATTCTAATATACCAAATATATATTATAAGAGGTTTGATAACAATATTACAATACTGTGGAAGTAATTTTTTAACATAAGAATCTATTACAGGTAAACTTAAGGGCCTCTATAAGTACATCTTATACAAGATAATTACAAGGTTTATATTCCTTATGTTTTAACAGTTGGCCTTCTGATTTAATGATATGAGAGTGACGGTTAATGCTTAAGATCTTAAGGTCTCAATTTTGAAACCTGACTCAAGGAGGTTTTCTCGCAGTGAAGGGTTTTCTCCTTGACGGTGTTCTTGGGTGAGTCAGGTCTGGACGTCAAAATCAGTATAAACGGCTGACATTTCATCATATCTCAGGAAGACTCGTCCAAGTATTGGGAGCGGTTCCAAACATTATTCGGAAAAAAAATATTCCTTATGCTTCAAAAAGATTTAATAATACTCTCCCTACAAGATCTTACGTAGAATTTATAAATTAAAGATTCAATCATGCATATTGATGGAATATAAAATACTTCAATGAAAGAGTCTAAGTATTTCTTTCTAGACTGTAAGATCGACAGTTGCTTTAAGATAAAGAAATATAATTAAGGATAAGATTACATCATCATTAACATGCTAACATTAAAACGTACATAGAAATTCTAGTTGACAATTAAAATTGTACTTACAAGTTAAGTTCATGACACAACTAGCTAACATCCCAATTAAGAATTTGAAACAGTTGAGATTCCTTTACTAGTGGAATAAAAAATATGTTTTCCACTTGTAATTGAGTTGGTTTTATTAGAGACAACGAATTTAACTAGTGACTTTAATCGATCAATCTACAATATTATATAAGAGAAACCTGACTGACTCAATGAGTGCTTTTTTTTCTTTTTTTCCTGTGATGGGTTTCCTCATTGATGTCATTTCTGAGTGAGTCAGCAGGTCAATATCGTCAAAATCATTATTGACGGTTGATATCTCGTCTCAGGAAAGTTTACTCGGTATGAGAGTGGTTCCAAACGCTGTTAAAAAGATAAATTTATTAGAAAATAAAAAGATGTGGGGTTGTTTTTTTGTGGTTGTTAGAAAATTAGTATTTGTCATTTATTTGAACTAAATTATTGTAAAACTTTAGATGACTTGTCGATTAATTGATATAAAACCATTCACCCCCCTTTGTACATATCTAAGTAACCTAATCTAGTATTTAAGATATTAATGACGATTAGTATAATCTTGATTGGAACATTTTAACTTGGATGAATTACAAAACTACAAAATTTAATAATAAATTAATTATGTACTAAGTTATATAGACTTGAATAATGATGAAATTAGCAAGCTGGCAATTAAGTGGATGCATCTTCCTTTTGAAAGTGAAACGGAATATAGAACATTTTTTCATTGTATCGTATAGAATTGTGTTTCTATAATTCATTTCGTTTGTATTAGTAACTCGTTTAAAGAATTCATAAGCCGTTAAAAAAAGATATATAAAAGATTAAAAGATATATGCATACAATAAATAAATATGTATACATATTGATGTGATATATATATTGGACAATACAAAATAAAAATTCTCATTATTATTATTTTTATCATTTGTGGTTAACCCATTAAACCCATTAAGATTTTCTTTTGTGTTTCTTGTATTGATTCCTTTTAAAGTTTAATGAGAATGATCAATTAATTATCTAACACTTTGCATGACATCATATAGTAAAAGTGTGATAGTTGTTTATGACACATATATAACTTGGTTATTAGTTATTATACTTATAAATACGTAAACTTACAGTTACATGTACTAAATGACGAAACTATCCTCAAATAATGTTAAATATAAAAAAATAATAAAATGATCTGTTGTCAGAAGTTCATAAAGTTCTATACTTTTTAAAGTTTTCTAGAGAACTCAATAATGCGGAAACAAGAATTTTTAGTTGGGGATAAAGAATAAAACCCAAAATGAATGGCTGGTGAACAAAGAATACAAAAAATTAATTAGATTTCTCAATACGAATGGGTAGCAACATCAAAGTATCAAATCTTAAATGTTATCATTATTTCAATACAGGGGCTTTTCAAAAGGTTTTTAAACTTTACCTGTTAAAAGGTCAACCATTTATTATATAGGTCATGATCATGCAACCTCTTTATTAAACGGATCATGTTTAAGTTGACATGTGTAATAAATCTACCTACACTAATAAAAGAAAATAATTAAGATGATGTGTCAATTCCATGTTAATTCTTGGCTAATTTTTTCCGCTCAAATTCTTAATATCTTTTTATAAGCAGTTTAGGAACTTTCTATATAAATAAAGATTATAAATTTTAAAATTGAAAAATTCCTAATAAAACAAATAATGCTTATTGCAATTTAGATGAGAAAATATAAAACTAAAAATGAAATTGAAATATTTAATCAATTTCAATTTTAATTTTATTATAAATAATAATTTCATGCATAATAATAATAAATGTATCAATAATAATAATAATAATATACTTCATTTAAAAAGTAAATCACTTTCCTTAATATCTTTAATTTTTCTAAATATTTTTATTTTGTAACATAACAACAAAAACATACATACATATATATTATCTAATTAAAAAAATTCTTTTTATATGTGAAAATCATATTTAAATCACAAAAGAAAAACATGAATTTAATAGGTTTGTGACATTAATAGATGATCAACCCAACATTTATTTAATATAACAAAATTCGAATTGCTTTTATGAACTCTTCTTTAATAAGCCTTTATATAAAAATATACAATTTTAATTGAGAATATTACTTTTACAATTGATCAATGTCTTCTTTATTATATCAAGGGTATTACACCATTATTTTAAGTTTTTATATCCAAGCCTTTTCTTTTGATTTATTAGCAATTTCATATCAAGCATTCCAACAAAAATAAATGTTTCAGTAGACTCATAATCAACTTCTTTTGTTTTCAAACTTTTACAAACTTTAACGCCACAGTGGCATTGGTCACGGGTGAGCTCTTTTATTTATAACTTTTTTACTAAATTGATAAAATGCATGCTTAACAATAAGCCTAATGCCAGAGAAAATGCATTTTGCGATTGGATCATTGGTCTTTGGGGTGGCTTTTAACAAAAGGTTTACTTTTGAGAGACTAACTGTATCTACAAAAAAAATACACTTTACATTCTTGTTTATGACAATTTCTTGTAAGTAATCCTTTTTACCTTTCTCTCTTTTGTAAATTCTAAACTTCCTAGTACCTGTATAGCATATATATTTGAATATACATTTGTAACACATTTTTTACATGATTATGTTCTTATGTTTAATATTTAGCGATTTTTTTATTTATTTATTTCAATTAATTAATTGTCTTAACTTATACATTGACAAAACTCGTGTATTACACGGGTTCTAAATCTAGTTAATTATATTAGCAAATCTAAACCCTAGTTACATATGTGTCATGCTGTTGAGTCCGGAGTTAACGTTGTTTATAATAGTTGGTATCATAACGGGCTCGAGATACACAATGGTCGTGCACGGTGCTAACTCATGTATACTCGTTTTAAATTAATAAGTTCTAAAAGGTATGGTTATTTTTAACTATTTATATAATTTGAGTAAACAAAAATTCAACAAAAATTCATCCGTTTCTTTAAGTAAACAATATACAATTACATTTGTAGCATTTAACATACAAGCAATATATATTATGAAGAGGTGCTGACACCATAGAAGACTTTGTATTTATTACCATCCATTGAATTTGTTGGAAAAGCAAGGTTGGTGTTTGTTTTTTCTCCACCCGTTTGGAGAAACAAGGTTCCAGGTAAATCAGGTCTGCTCTGCTCTGGTCAGATCAGATGCCAATCTGCCATGTCTTTGTAAATTGGGCCTAAACAACTCATGTCCTGAATGGGCTTCCGTCCGAACTTTGATTGTGTTGAATAGTGAATGCTGCTTCTTTCCCAAGGCTAAAACATTTAACTATTATAAAAAAGTTTTGAGTCACCGATTTTTTTAGGTTTTTTTAATTCTTTTGTTATTTTATATTTTATAATGATTTGTTTTATTTTTTTGCGCAGTTTGTTTTGATTTAATACGTATATATTAGTTTGTCATGTTTGCATAAGACAAATATTTGTGTTCATGTTTGTTTGTTTAAAAAATCAACATGTTCGTGCTTGGTTATGTTCGTTCGTAAAAATCTAAAAAAACATACATGTCTCAATTGAAAAGACCCACTTTAAATTACAATGAACGTGACAAACTAATATATGCGTATTAAACCAAAACAAAACTACGTTAAGTAAAACAAACCCGGGGGGGGGGGGGGGGGTTCAAGCTAGTGTAATATATGCATTTGATAATGCGAAAATATGTAATTGATTTTTTTACTTGAATCTATAATATATATAAACGAAAATCCTATGTGTCGCGATATTGTCGCCCCCCCCCCCCCCCCCTTTTATGAAAGCCACAAGATTTCTTGATTTTTAAATGGAGACCTCTCATTGATTTACTCAAATTCATGGATATGGTCTTAACAAAACCAGATAGCTATTAAACGGGTTATAATATCTCATTAAATTAAAAATTAATCTAACCAGTTATTTGATATGAAAATCCATATAAAATAGGAATATACTAAAATTTAATATCCATTTTAAAAATAAAAAGATATTATTTGTAATTAATAAACAATTTTATAGTAAAAAAACATAAGCGGGTCATGGGTCACCAAATCCATATAGCTTTTAAACGGGTTATAACATTTTATTTATTTATGAAACTTTTTCATCATCAAACCCTAAGTATATTATTAACTTTCTTACAATAAAGAAAATTAAAATCCAAAAAATAAATATTAAAAAACAAAAAATGTAAAACAACCATTCTCTCAAGCCATCAGATTGCTTTATTTGTAAATGAAGACTTCTCACGCATTTGACCCGAATTCACGGGTAAATGTCTCACCAAACCCAGATAACTCTTAAACGGGTTATAACATCTCATTATATTAAAAAATAATCTTATCAAATATTTGATATGAAAATCCAATAAAATAGGGATATACTAAAAATTATTATCCTGTTTTATTTTAAAAAAAGATATTATATATAATTAAAAAACAATTTTATAATAAAGAAAATTAACGGGTAATGGGTATCGCCAAACCCAGATAGCTTTGAAACCGGATTATAACATATCATTTATTTGTGAAACCATTTCATCATCAAACCTCAAGTATATTAATTATTAACTTTCTTAAAATAAATAAAATTAAAATCCAAATATGCATATATAAATATTAAAAACAAATAATGTAAAACAACTCACGTAATAAGGGGTATAAAATCTAGTAAATATATAATTGATGGTATTACCATATTAGGTCATGGGAATATATAAAATCTCTAAATAATTATGGTGCTTCGGGAAACACATATGCCATGGCCTCATGGGTTTCATATATCTATGGGCCATACACAGTAGGCCATAACTTATACACAGACTCACAGAGGTGCACGATTAAATGTGGGCCATAACCTCAAATTTCAGCCTAATTAAGGCCCATGAATCATCTATGATTAAATGTGGGCTTTACACATTTTTTATACATAAAACTTATACAAAGAGGTTTCCCGATGCCCGGTTACGGGTATGGAACCGGGTTTGGGTATAATCGGGTATTGATCATACAAAGGTCGGGCCTAGTCGGGTATAAAACAGGGTATTCTAAAATCGGGTATTGAAAAAAACCCTATTTTCGGGTATTTTTCATGTATAGATTGAATTTTTTATGGGGTTGCACTATTTTGAGGTATTTTTTTCGAGTATTGTTGGATATTTGAAAAGCTTGGCTTCAAGTATCGAAAAACCTGGTTCTGGGTTTCGGATAATACCAGGTACAAATCGGGTCTGGTTCTGGATACGAGTTTTGGTACTAAAATGCATACTTTACCCTACGGGTAGGGCCGGGTACGAGTTCGGGTAGTAAAAACCCGAGTATACAACACTTAAATAATATTCATTAAACCACAATAGCATATTTTCAAATTCACGAAAGCCTAATGACTATTTCAATCTCATAACGAGAAAAATTTTGCAAATAAATATTCCAAGGTTGTTAATTTCACTTATAGTAAACGTCGAAGTTCGGAAGAGACGGCAGGCGGTGGCGGTGGCAGAGAGCAGCGGAGATGAAAGGTAGCGAAGTAGGGTACTGTAGGTTTATGCCTCGAGTGCTGGATATCGATCGGTGAAGTAGGGGTTGTGGAGGGGCAGCGCCGATGGAGAAGCGAGGGTGGCGGCTATGGTTGAGAGTCTGTAAAAAAAACGATGGTTTATGAGGTTAGAAAGATGTTAGAAAACGTAAAAAGAAGGTGGGCAAGATCTGCAACAAAAAGAGCCCACGTAGACGTTTTTTAATGAAACGTCTGCGAGAAAACAAACACTATATAAAGGCTCATATCTGCGCAATGCTGACTGAAGAGCTCTCACGGAGTTTTTTTCATAAAACAAACATCACATGAGTCTAAGGAATGAAAAGGAAAATTATGAGATGTGGTACAAATCAAGTAGCTTAGTGTACAACTGAATTCAGCACAAGAAAGGATGATTTTATTGATGAGTAACAAATAACCTAAAAAAGCCAACACGGAAGCATATAGTATAACCGAAAGAAGCACAACTATACAAGTGCAATTGAATTGTATATATGTGAGACAACCTAATTCTCATTCTCATAATCAATATACGGGTAATATTAATTTATATAACTAATAATTAAAGCCGTTCAAAAAAAAAAAAACTAATAATCCGTGCATTCTACTATTAAGCATATTTATATAGAACCAAAAATTGAAGAAGGCGTTAAGGAATGGAAGTTGCCACCAACATTATCATATGAGTTATGAGTACACCACTAGATGAGAACTCTTTTGATTTGATTTGATTTGAAGAGAGTGATGTTTGGTTTTGTTGAGAATTGGGTACCGAAAGTACCATTATTAACGAATAATCTTTTTAAATTGTTTTTTTTTCTCTTTGAAAGTATTTGATAGTTTGTTCACTCATTTTGATACCAAAATTCCTAGAAAATAATTTGTGGCCATTAGTAGTGTTGAGTTGAGCCATCCTTAATTTTGTTGATCACAGGTCTCTTTCAATCTTGTTGGTATATAAATTCTTCACATGGAGTCCTAGTTTTTATTTTCAGAATTGTGGCTTGACACTGACACATTAAATTCAAAAGAGAAATAATTAATTTTATTATGTTTAAGATGTTATGAATTTAACGGAATTTTTCTACGGTGGTGGATTTCCTCCTTCATAGTGTTTATGAGTGAGAAATATCAGGAGCGTCAAAATCAGTATGAACGATTAACATCTTATCACAAAAAATTCACCTGAATATTAGGAATTGTTTGAAACGCTATTAAAAAAAATCTTTCTATTTAAAGTGATTTGCTAGTGATAAGACATTCCATGTAATGTATGAACTTTTTAACCAATTTTGTAACTACGCATGCAATTTATGTGGGCTTGGGTTATTCACACGCCCTTTAACCTATTCTAACACCAATCATACAAGTCGTTTGAGACTTATACAACTCATATGAGAGAATATGCCAACTAGGCCTGTAAACGAACCGAATGTTCGGTGAACTATCGTGAACCGTTCGGCGGGAAGTTCGTTTATGTTCATTTATTTAATAAACGAACGAACATAAACAAAAAATTTGTGTTCGTTTAATTAAACGAACGAACATGAACACATGCTCCGTTCGTTCATTTATGTTCATGAACGTTCGTTTATGTTCGTTTATTTATGTTCATTTATGTCTGCTTATTTATGTTCGTTTATGTATTTATAGAAAATAATTAAATATTATCTAGATAAGTCATCTGTTTCAAAGTTTTATATTTGTTAATTTGTGTTCATTTAAGTGTTTTCATTTAAGTTTGCTTATGTTTGTTTGTGTTCATTTACATTTGTTCATGTATATTCATTTGTCTTTGTTCAGTTATGTTCATTTAGATTTTAAATAAATGAACACAAATGTCCCTTTTTAAATAAACGAACTGAACTTATATATTTGTTTTCGATTAAGTGTCCGTGTTATTTTAAAGTTAAATGAACGAACACGAACATGCCCTTGTTCGTGTTCATTCGATTCATTTACAGGCTTTCATCGATCTCAATCTTTAGGCTCTGCTGATTTTATTTGTGTTCGTGAACACATTAATTTCCTTAATGAACGAACACAGACATAAAATCTCGTTCGGTAAGTGTTCGTGAACCGTTCGTGAACACATTATTTTCTTAACGAACGAACACGAACAAGGCCTTGTTCGTGTTCGTTCGGTTCGTTTACAACCCTAATGCCAACTTGAAAAAAGGTGCTAACATACATCCGCCCACCCACACACACAAAAGGGTATATGAATATAAGAGCATTCTCAGCCCATTCCCTATATTTTTATGAGGAGATTTGTAAATTATATGGGTATGGTTATGAGTGGTTGTGAGTATAGGAGAGAGAAAACGTTATAGGGGAAAGTTAAATTTGGGGATTCACTGTTCATACCGTATAATTTTTTAATATTTTCTAGAAGTGGTTGTGAATGGAGGAAAGAGAAAAGATAATGATAAATGTATAAAAAGTATTATTTAATTAAACAGAAGAGAGAAAAAACAGTTATTTTTAATGTAATTAATACCATATAACTTTTTATTTATTTGTTTACAAAATCATTTTATTTATATGTTCTTTTGTTATATTTGTTATTTTTACATAAATGCATAACTGAAGTCGATGTAATCCTTATAAGATGAATTATTTATTTTTGGTCACGTTATAATGATCAAATAAAAACCACTTATGTGAAATATCTAGTTTTATTCACACTTTATCAAGTTTTATTCACACTTTATTATATTGATGACCATATATTTTATGTAATAATATTGTGTCATAAATTCAAGGATCTTATATTAATATACATACATGTACGGGAATAACAGCAAAAGTTGTAAGGATTTGAGATTCTTAATACTTTTTAATTACAATCAAACAATAGATTCATAGCATTTGAAAAGATTATAAATTAAGTTGTGTACATATGGTGTTAAAAGTGTATCAGAGTACCTTTTTTTTTATGCATGTACATTGTACACTAGGTTTAACTAATTTTAATGATGAGCTGAAGACACAAGTTTGTAGTGCTTGATTGATTGGATTTTAAATTTTGGTTAGCTTCATTCACTAACAGAAAAGTATGTATGCGGTTTAAACTGTTTGGCAACCGTGTACTGAGCCATTAAGAGACATGGCTGATTATGAGGTAGCCTTTGAATCAGTAAGCGTATTTTTAAAACTTACATGTTAAGAGACTCGATCCATTATTACAAAGGTAGCGAGCATGACTTCGGTCTTGGAAGTGGAGATGTAAGCAATCATGCATTATCACATTGCTATTGGACTATAGTAGAAAGGAGAATATAGATGATAATCTGTAGTTTGACTTTGACTTTGACTAGCAGGAACTGAATCTATCAAGAGAATTAAATGAGAGGTTGGTGTAGCATGGTAAATCTGATATTGCTTAATGTACACGTATAATTCTGTGTTGTATAAGCACACACTTTGTAATTCTGTGTTATAGGATCAATTATTAAATCGACAAAGAAAGTAGTTGCCTATTACTCACGACTCGTATTCATGGTCATGAAAGCTTCTAGTAAAAACTGTTGTCTCAATTCACTATTGCTTAATGTGCACACATATTCCTTTGAATCCGATTAACTGACTACGACAGAAATAAAGGAAAAAATATCAATAATTTTAGGCCGTTTCTATAACCTTCACTTTGTTCAATGTGCTAAAACACTTTTAATACTGATTCCGTAATTTGTCGCATGGCATCACCATGTGATTTTAGTTGAACCTCACTCTATATATCAATGTTTACATGTACATGTGTGTCAATGTAATTAGTTAAGTATATGTAGTTTAAATAGTTATCAAAGACATAGTAAAAGACGAAAAAAATAATGATAATGACAGTCACTTATATGCAATTATTCCGCAACGAAATATATAAATGAATGAAGAAGGTTAAATTCTGGAAAATTGTTTCCGATAAAGCAACTAAATACAACTCAAAATCATACGAGTCAACAATTCAACCAAAAAAATATACTAAAATAAAGTATTATTTAATAGTTCTCAGATCGCATTTGGTGTATCTCGATACACCGAAACCGCATCAAATTTTTAGTACATTGGTGACGATCAGGGTTATATGGTGTTAGGTTTTACACCACGCATGAGCTGTTTTTAATTTAAATACACGTTTAAATGTAATTAAATATGTATATATATTAGTTTATTTATATATAGTTATGTAGCCTCACTGTCATATATGAACTAATCATTTTCGGAAGTAGTCAACTGTTAGAAAAATATCAGGAAAAAAATTATTCCATTCTATTTTCCCACCATGATCGGTCTATATTGGGATTTGGGGTGTGTATATACGAAGTAGGGTTGAAATATGAACTAATCATCTCTTGTTACTTAGATTATTGATATGATACTGACTTACTCGATCATCTTCAACCACTAATCCACCATAAAGGAAAAACACCATAATCCAACCCCCCCCCCCCCCCCGGGTTGGTCAAATGTAAGACTTGAAACCAAAACTTTTGCATTTTTAAATTGAAATGTTTAAATGTTTCACCTCATTCACTTGGGTTGAGGATCAATGACAAGCACATTTTTATTCTTCATCTCTATCATCTTCAACCACTAATCCACCATAAAGAAAAAACACCATAATCCAACCTGAACCTCCCCCCCCCCCCCCCCCCCGGGGGGGTCAAATGTAAGACTTGAAACCAAAACTTTTGCATTTTTAAATTGAAATCTTTAAATGTTTCACCTCATTCACTTGGCTTGAGAATCAATGACAAGCACATTTTTATTCTTCATCTCTGTCTATATTTTAATTAAAAACATCATTTTCTTTAAATTTTGTTTATATTCTAAAAACATACATTTCATTGTCTAATTTTTCCATATTTTACTCATAAACATTTATTTTATATTTTTTCTCTTCATACACACTCAGATAATTATATATAATAATCATGCTATTCATGTGTTTTAATAATAATAATAATAACAATAATAATAATAATATTTCTTTACACCAAATTGAAATTTTAATGTGGTTACGAGGAAACGTGAAGACGAAAGAGGGAATCACATCAGATGGGATTATGTCCATTATCGAATCAAGATCAATTGAGTGGGAATTGAACGACATGACAAAGATAGGGAGAATGATTGGGACATAGGATGGAAGTACATAGAGTTGTAAGAAAGTGGGCGTTGGTGGTTGGGATGAGTTGGACGGCAAAGACACGCGGGTTTAATAGCGTTCTAATTCAGCGGTAAACTAGTTATTAGGTCTATCAATCATCAATATACGAGTTTGAGCCATGAGACGTAATTCAACCGTTCATTATTAGTTTGACGTTCCTGAAATTCAGGAAGAACCCTTTAAGGGAAAACCTCCTTACTACCAAACAAAGGTCTGTTGAAGGCAATTAATAATTTTAGTATCGTATCAAGTTGTAAAATTAACTGTATTTCATATCTTTTCGGCATTTGTCTGTTATCGGATATACACGTGAATATTAGTGATACATGGTTGTTTGTTAAACTTATCACTTGTGATTTAAAATATATTTATTAGTATTTATTTTTTTAAAAGTTTACTATATGATGTAATAAAAAATATGAAAACTAAAATTTAGTATATTAATAGATTATTTTATTACCCAAGTATAAAGAAAATTAGAAAAATGTTTAGGGGTGTTTTGGGTAATATACATGTTATCATCTAATATCATGCACATCCATACCAGCTTAATTTTAAAAACTATCTCATACAAGAAGACTTGCCTTGAATGTCTCGAGATTTGGGTTTGCTAATTTAGTAATTTATATTTTCAGTTACACTTTACAAAAAATATTTTTAGATTATGACATCATATATATTGTAACTTTTACACGATGAAAAAAAACTAATTCTTTTGGAGAAACAAAATAATGCTTAATAAACAAGTTTTTCCTTAAAAAAGCAGTCATATCAAATTCTATCAATAAATAATTGAAGTATAATTTAACACACAACATGTTTATGTTTGTTAAGGTGGTAGGTGTGGTTTCGAGAAAGGGACGCAAAGAGTGATGTGGAGAGAGCGCTTTGGTGAGATGTTTGATAATGGGAGGGAGTTTTGCAAGAAAGTTGGCTTGTTGAGCTGCGCAAGCTAAAATTATTTGGGGCGCAGGGTGGGGAATTAGGTCGCACAAGTCAATTGATAGAGTTAAAGGATGATTCGCTTATGTAAAGTGAGATGACACCTACTCCACTTACGATGGTGGGTGTCGTCTCAATCTTCCCACACTTCATGTATTTTGTTCCCTGCGCTAAACACATGGCGTCGTCTAAATTTCTCTAAATTTATTTTTAAATAAATATTATTAATTTGTTTTTTAATATAATATATATTTAAATAATAACTAAAAAATGTAATTTTAACAAAATTATGCATTTTAATGTAATATTAAAAAGAAAATACATTTTATTATTTAAAAAGCAAACATAAGCAAAATAAAAAATTTGCATAAAGTATGTGTATAATATAGCTCTATAAGATTTATTTTCTAAATTTAAGTATGTATTTACATATACATTTTATTATGTTTAAGTTTGTTTAAAATAATGATTCATAAATTTAAGTATGTATTTACATATATACATTGTATCATGTTTAAGTTTGTTTAAAATAATGATTCATAAATACAACATGTTATAGCGGAAACGTTGATAAACATAAACCCAAGTGTTATGATGGGAATATTAATAAAAGATACCGTTAATAAATTTGTCTTTATAAAAGTTTAAGTTTCCTTGATGAAAACAAAAAAAAATGATATTTATCCATATGTTATGGTCGCACATTGCAGGAGATTGTTGTATCGAGAAGTACCTAAACATATTAACATGATAACGGCGTATTCGAAATTTAGAACAACATTATGTTGTAAAAAAAGAATTTAAAAGTATGTTATATTTGATGTGGATTGATTTTGAACGAATGTTGTCCTAAAACATTGGTAAATTTAAGAATTTCATAATGTTATATCTGGCATTTAAGAATACGCTATATTTCAAAAGTTGTAAGTGAAAAATAAAATATGTAAAAGATATTTATAGAGATAAAACAATATTAAAATAAAACTTAGAATTGTGAGGCTCAAATTTAAGGGATACATGTTAAAATAAGAAGAAAAAATAAAATTGTGTGATTCAAATTTAAGAAAATGATGAATAGTGTTTTACGTGAGTTGGATAAATACTAATTTTTAATATATATATTTAATGGTTTAATACATAATAATATTTTATATATGGAGTTGTACACAGAGCTTGAAAACTTGTACCATCATCAGCTTCTTCTACCATTTGCTTGGCTCACTAAGTCACTCTTCTCCATCCATGATAGATGGAACGGTGTTCACCACCATGGGCGAAGGATAATGGAGTCTCGGGAGGTCCCGGCACCCCTTGTTCTTTTGCTCAGTGGTCTAAATTAACTTGTTTTTGTCAGTAAATTTTTATACTTATTGTAAATTACCCGTTTTCATCGAATTTTTTAACCCATCCCTTGTTTATTAAAAACTTTATAAGTACTGAGTCCACCCCTTAATTGGCGTTCTCTTCCAAAATTCGAAACTATTCACCATGGGAAATGTTAGTAAGTCACCTTCCTTTTCTTGTCTCTGAGTTGCAACCCTCCATTTTTAAGATAATTTTTTACCTAAATAATTTTTTTTTTGTTTTTTATTGAAAAGCTAATGATATGTTTTATCTGATATACGTGAATTAATAATATAAAAAAAATATTTAATAATAAAAATATAGTAAAATTTTTAAGTATACCCTTTGTTAAATCAAGTTTTTTTTTCCTAAACAACTAAATGTTACACTCTGCAATTAAATATTAAATCCAACTTAAATTGTAACGTTTATCTTGTTGGAATTACTTATAATTTAAAACCTCATCTATACTTGTTTGTTTGTAAGGCCTTATGGTTTTATTTAAATAAATATCATAAATGAAATGAGATGAAAACAAAACAAATTAATCAAATAGTTTTTGAACATGGTACACTTATAAATCTGTTGCAATAATAATTGTTGTAAAACTTAAATTATTTGGTGGACCTAGCCTTGGAATTTCTCTACAATTTGCATTTATAAATTATAATGACAGAATTACAAATTTTGTCCTTTAAAATAAGACGAATTACGGTTCGTGTCCTTTTCTAAGTTTCCTTGCAGGCGGTGTACTTTAAACTTTTTTTTCCTATAAGTTTTGTCCTTTACGCTAACTGGGTTAGAAAAACTCAGTTAAGTATGACATGTGCCAGACATGTGATGGGCATTTTTGTCTTTTCGTCTACTGGTAGTTATTTATAATTAAAAAATAAATTAATATATTATAACAAAAATAAATAATAGATATTAAATATATACTCTCTCTCTCTCTTCCCGTCTTCTTTCTCTCTCTCTACTCTCTCCCTCCCTCTCACTACACCAACACCACCAATACCTAACCACCAAACCAACCACCGTTCTATTTCTTTTCTCTCTCATCTCACTTCACACTCCCACTCACACACTAAAACTAAATCCCATATGGGTTAACCTTAATCATGGAAAAAAAACAAGGGTTTTTCTCCACATTGAAGGACGAGGTAGTACGAGGTTTATCTCCAGGCAGGTCAAGAAACCGGGCTCCCAAACCCGGTCGGAGTCAAAGCGGCTCACCCAACTCGGGCCTGCTCCGGAGAAGAAAAGGCAGCAGCCACCATGCGGGTCAACCCGAACCCGTTATGTCAAGATCCGGCAGCTTAAGGCCATTGGAAGCCCTGTCGCCGCTCCGGGAAGGTCCGGATCCGAATGACCCGGCGGCGGACTTCGCCGGAGACTCGTCGAAAGTGGAGAGGTGGGGCCACTGGATGAAGGGTCAGCTGTGTCGTGCTCCGGCGGGTGGTTCACATATGAAGAAATGAAGAAGATGAACACGATCTGGGTGTGGTGTGATGCTTCAATATATTAGAATATTGATTTTATTGATTTGATTTGTGAGAGGGGATTTGTGGGTTTCTGGGCGTCAGAACGAGGGGAATTGACCGTCGTTTTGTGGGTTTCTGGGTGTGAGAGGGGTTTAGGGTTTTGGAAAGAAGGGATTCGACCGGAGTGGGAGTCGACGTCGGAGATGGGAGTCGGCGTCGGAGATGGAGCGGTGGTTGGTGGCGGACCTGTGGTGGCGGTGGTGATGGTGTTTGAGGAAATCCATGGTCGGAGTGGTTGTGGTATGGTGATGGTGGTCTGCAAGAAGAAGAAGAAGAAGAAGAAGAAGAAGAAGAAGAAGAAGAAGAAGTTGCAGGTAGACGAAAAGACAAAAATGCCCTCACATGCGTCTCACGTGAGGGCATTTAACTGACTTTTTCTAACCCAGTTAGCGTAAAGGACAAAACTTGTAGGAAAAAAAAGTTTAAAGTACACCGCCTGCAAGGAAACTTAGAAAAGGACACGAACCGTAATTCGTCTTATTTTAAAGGACAAAATTTGGAATTCTGTCAATTATAATAACATCAATAGTAACAACAATAAAATCAATTGAATGCACATGGTAATTTACAAAAGTGCCCCCATCTGTAATCAACCAGCCATTTTCCACCCTCTTCTTTCTAAGATTCCTTACAACTTGTGACTCCGATTCAAATCCGGGGCGACTCGGTATTGCCATCTCCTTAACTCGGTGAGTCAACTCGGTGACTCAGTAACACTCTCACCCCATTTACATTTCGGGGTAATTAATTCCGTAAAAATACAAAAGAAACAAAGGAAAAAGAATTCATATGGTCTCTCATTCTTTACCTTTGTGTAACTAAAATTACTAAAATGTCCCCAAATCGGAGCGGCGCAATAACTCTTTGTGCACATTGGCCGAGTCGACTCGGGGTCAAAATCTAAGTCGACTCGACCGTTTTATTATCATCATCATTATTATTATTTTTTTTGGTTTCGGTTTTGTTTTACCGAAGAAGAGGTCGAGACTCCGGCCAGAAATCAATATTACTTCTGATGCCTACGTGACAGTGACGTTGAAACTCTTCAAAATTAATGTACCGTGACGAATCAAACCGTGACAAAAACCGAATTATTTCTTCGAATAAATATTCGTCACACGGGATCGCTAATGGACCCGATTGCGAAAACCCGAACTCCTCTTCGGCTTGCACTAGCAATTTTTTAAAAACCGGGTGGTTGAGATACGTAGCTCTAACGACAAATCTTCGGCAATTAGAGCCGACACATACTGCCACGTGGCCAGCAGGGACATCAGACGGGATGCATTTGCGGGATGCAAGTGCGGCTTTTTTTCTCCAACGGCGTAACATTTGTCGGAGTTGAATAATGTGGCGGATTTTGCTGCAGCCAGTCATGTTGTTTTTTCGGTTTGTACGTTTGTTTATGTTTGTGTGTTGCGTCAAAGAGAGTGGTGTAAATGTGGAATAGGATGGTTGGTTTTATAAGAATGTTGGTACCAAAGCGCCCCTGGTGTTGGAGCTAATTACGAATATTTGACGGCTCTAAGGGTTTATTTTATTATTATTTCTTTTAATATTTCTTTTGGAACAACTCTGGCACTATTTACAATAATTATTTATCTTCAGATGTAAACTATTTACGTGATAATATTATGTTTTAAATTAAGAAAAATGTTTACTTGGCATAACTAGTGATTTTTTTAAAACTAATTGAAAGACAGTCAGCAATATAAATGTCTATTAAAATAACTTACTTTTTAATTTATAATATATTAATATAAAAGTAAAGAGTGATGTGGAGAGAGCGCTTTGGTGAGATGTTTGATAATGGGAGGGAGTTTTGCAAGAAAGTTGGCTTGTTGAGCTGCGCAAGCTAAAATTATTTGGGGCGCAGGGTGGGGAATTAGGTCGCACAAGTCAATTGATAGAGTTAAAGGATGATTCGCTTATGTAAAGTGAGATGACACCTACTCCACTTACGATGGTGGGTGTCGTCTCAATCTTCCCACACTTCATGTATTTTGTTCCCTGCGCTAAACACATGGCGTCGTCTAAATTTCTCTAAATTTATTTTTAAATAAATATTATTAATTTGTTTTTTAATATAATATATATTTAAATAATAACTAAAAAATGTAATTTTAACAAAATTATGCATTTTAATGTAATATTAAAAAGAAAATACATTTTATTATTTAAAAAGCAAACATAAGCAAAATAAAAAATTTGCATAAAGTATGTGTATAATATAGCTCTATAAGATTTATTTTCTAAATTTAAGTATGTATTTACATATACATTTTATTATGTTTAAGTTTGTTTAAAATAATGATTCATAAATTTAAGTATGTATTTACATATATACATTGTATCATGTTTAAGTTTGTTTAAAATAATGATTCATAAATACAACATGTTATAGCGGAAACGTTGATAAACATAAACCCAAGTGTTATGATGGGAATATTAATAAAAGATACCGTTAATAAATTTGTCTTTATAAAAGTTTAAGTTTCCTTGATGAAAACAAAAAAAAATGATATTTATCCATATGTTATGGTCGCACATTGCAGGAGATTGTTGTATCGAGAAGTACCTAAACATATTAACATGATAACGGCGTATTCGAAATTTAGAACAACATTATGTTGTAAAAAAAGAATTTAAAAGTATGTTATATTTGATGTGGATTGATTTTGAACGAATGTTGTCCTAAAACATTGGTAAATTTAAGAATTTCATAATGTTATATCTGGCATTTAAGAATACGCTATATTTCAAAAGTTGTAAGTGAAAAATAAAATATGTAAAAGATATTTATAGAGATAAAACAATATTAAAATAAAACTTAGAATTGTGAGGCTCAAATTTAAGGGATACATGTTAAAATAAGAAGAAAAAATAAAATTGTGTGATTCAAATTTAAGAAAATGATGAATAGTGTTTTACGTGAGTTGGATAAATACTAATTTTTAATATATATATTTAATGGTTTAATACATAATAATATTTTATATATGGAGTTGTACACAGAGCTTGAAAACTTGTACCATCATCAGCTTCTTCTACCATTTGCTTGGCTCACTAAGTCACTCTTCTCCATCCATGATAGATGGAACGGTGTTCACCACCATGGGCGAAGGATAATGGAGTCTCGGGAGGTCCCGGCACCCCTTGTTCTTTTGCTCAGTGGTCTAAATTAACTTGTTTTTGTCAGTAAATTTTTATACTTATTGTAAATTACCCGTTTTCATCGAATTTTTTAACCCATCCCTTGTTTATTAAAAACTTTATAAGTACTGAGTCCACCCCTTAATTGGCGTTCTCTTCCAAAATTCGAAACTATTCACCATGGGAAATGTTAGTAAGTCACCTTCCTTTTCTTGTCTCTGAGTTGCAACCCTCCATTTTTAAGATAATTTTTTACCTAAATAATTTTTTTTTTGTTTTTTATTGAAAAGCTAATGATATGTTTTATCTGATATACGTGAATTAATAATATAAAAAAAATATTTAATAATAAAAATATAGTAAAATTTTTAAGTATACCCTTTGTTAAATCAAGTTTTTTTTTCCTAAACAACTAAATGTTACACTCTGCAATTAAATATTAAATCCAACTTAAATTGTAACGTTTATCTTGTTGGAATTACTTATAATTTAAAACCTCATCTATACTTGTTTGTTTGTAAGGCCTTATGGTTTTATTTAAATAAATATCATAAATGAAATGAGATGAAAACAAAACAAATTAATCAAATAGTTTTTGAACATGGTACACTTATAAATCTGTTGCAATAATAATTGTTGTAAAACTTAAATTATTTGGTGGACCTAGCCTTGGAATTTCTCTACAATTTGCATTTATAAATTATAATGACAGAATTACAAATTTTGTCCTTTAAAATAAGACGAATTACGGTTCGTGTCCTTTTCTAAGTTTCCTTGCAGGCGGTGTACTTTAAACTTTTTTTTCCTATAAGTTTTGTCCTTTACGCTAACTGGGTTAGAAAAACTCAGTTAAGTATGACATGTGCCAGACATGTGATGGGCATTTTTGTCTTTTCGTCTACTGGTAGTTATTTATAATTAAAAAATAAATTAATATATTATAACAAAAATAAATAATAGATATTAAATATATACTCTCTCTCTCTCTTCCCGTCTTCTTTCTCTCTCTCTACTCTCTCCCTCCCTCTCACTACACCAACACCACCAATACCTAACCACCAAACCAACCACCGTTCTATTTCTTTTCTCTCTCATCTCACTTCACACTCCCACTCACACACTAAAACTAAATCCCATATGGGTTAACCTTAATCATGGAAAAAAAACAAGGGTTTTTCTCCACATTGAAGGACGAGGTAGTACGAGGTTTATCTCCAGGCAGGTCAAGAAACCGGGCTCCCAAACCCGGTCGGAGTCAAAGCGGCTCACCCAACTCGGGCCTGCTCCGGAGAAGAAAAGGCAGCAGCCACCATGCGGGTCAACCCGAACCCGTTATGTCAAGATCCGGCAGCTTAAGGCCATTGGAAGCCCTGTCGCCGCTCCGGGAAGGTCCGGATCCGAATGACCCGGCGGCGGACTTCGCCGGAGACTCGTCGAAAGTGGAGAGGTGGGGCCACTGGATGAAGGGTCAGCTGTGTCGTGCTCCGGCGGGTGGTTCACATATGAAGAAATGAAGAAGATGAACACGATCTGGGTGTGGTGTGATGCTTCAATATATTAGAATATTGATTTTATTGATTTGATTTGTGAGAGGGGATTTGTGGGTTTCTGGGCGTCAGAACGAGGGGAATTGACCGTCGTTTTGTGGGTTTCTGGGTGTGAGAGGGGTTTAGGGTTTTGGAAAGAAGGGATTCGACCGGAGTGGGAGTCGACGTCGGAGATGGGAGTCGGCGTCGGAGATGGAGCGGTGGTTGGTGGCGGACCTGTGGTGGCGGTGGTGATGGTGTTTGAGGAAATCCATGGTCGGAGTGGTTGTGGTATGGTGATGGTGGTCTGCAAGAAGAAGAAGAAGAAGAAGAAGAAGAAGAAGAAGAAGAAGAAGAAGTTGCAGGTAGACGAAAAGACAAAAATGCCCTCACATGCGTCTCACGTGAGGGCATTTAACTGACTTTTTCTAACCCAGTTAGCGTAAAGGACAAAACTTGTAGGAAAAAAAAGTTTAAAGTACACCGCCTGCAAGGAAACTTAGAAAAGGACACGAACCGTAATTCGTCTTATTTTAAAGGACAAAATTTGGAATTCTGTCAATTATAATAACATCAATAGTAACAACAATAAAATCAATTGAATGCACATGGTAATTTACAAAAGTGCCCCCATCTGTAATCAACCAGCCATTTTCCACCCTCTTCTTTCTAAGATTCCTTACAACTTGTGACTCCGATTCAAATCCGGGGCGACTCGGTATTGCCATCTCCTTAACTCGGTGAGTCAACTCGGTGACTCAGTAACACTCTCACCCCATTTACATTTCGGGGTAATTAATTCCGTAAAAATACAAAAGAAACAAAGGAAAAAGAATTCATATGGTCTCTCATTCTTTACCTTTGTGTAACTAAAATTACTAAAATGTCCCCAAATCGGAGCGGCGCAATAACTCTTTGTGCACATTGGCCGAGTCGACTCGGGGTCAAAATCTAAGTCGACTCGACCGTTTTATTATCATCATCATTATTATTATTTTTTTTGGTTTCGGTTTTGTTTTACCGAAGAAGAGGTCGAGACTCCGGCCAGAAATCAATATTACTTCTGATGCCTACGTGACAGTGACGTTGAAACTCTTCAAAATTAATGTACCGTGACGAATCAAACCGTGACAAAAACCGAATTATTTCTTCGAATAAATATTCGTCACACGGGATCGCTAATGGACCCGATTGCGAAAACCCGAACTCCTCTTCGGCTTGCACTAGCAATTTTTTAAAAACCGGGTGGTTGAGATACGTAGCTCTAACGACAAATCTTCGGCAATTAGAGCCGACACATACTGCCACGTGGCCAGCAGGGACATCAGACGGGATGCATTTGCGGGATGCAAGTGCGGCTTTTTTTCTCCAACGGCGTAACATTTGTCGGAGTTGAATAATGTGGCGGATTTTGCTGCAGCCAGTCATGTTGTTTTTTCGGTTTGTACGTTTGTTTATGTTTGTGTGTTGCGTCAAAGAGAGTGGTGTAAATGTGGAATAGGATGGTTGGTTTTATAAGAATGTTGGTACCAAAGCGCCCCTGGTGTTGGAGCTAATTACGAATATTTGACGGCTCTAAGGGTTTATTTTATTATTATTTCTTTTAATATTTCTTTTGGAACAACTCTGGCACTATTTACAATAATTATTTATCTTCAGATGTAAACTATTTACGTGATAATATTATGTTTTAAATTAAGAAAAATGTTTACTTGGCATAACTAGTGATTTTTTTAAAACTAATTGAAAGACAGTCAGCAATATAAATGTCTATTAAAATAACTTACTTTTTAATTTATAATATATTAATATAAAAGTAAATTGTATTATTTGAATAGACTTAAATAAGTCATCACCACTTAAATGGAGTGATCAGAAATTTACCTTAGATTCGCCTAAATGTTTTCTCTGTTTGACGCCGTGGGCTCGAATTCTATTCATGTGTCATATTCCGAGGTTTAAACATGGATAAAGCATCATTAGGTAGATTAAGTCTCACGATATCGAACCCTCTTAGAGTTTTTCATAGATCAAGCCAGTGTGCGTGAGTATAACAAGCTTTAATGCACGTGTGCATATATATATATATGTATATATATACAATTTTTTTTCTTAAAATTTACATTTGTGTTGGATAAAATATGTTGTATTGTTCCCCTTATCGATTCACATGCCACGTTATCTTTGCTTTTTGCCAATAATATAATGGAAAACAGAACATGCAACAGGAATGCATTTATTGAGATCTTAAAGTTGTGTGCTAGCGAGAGCGTTAATTCCATTGAGACACTGACTAGCAATTTGTTTTTTATTTCAATGCTACAATGTATGGTGTATAATTAACAATGCTACAATGTAAATATATTTATATATTTACACAGGCAACTATATTTTTCGAATTTTGATAACTAACAAATAGTTGAAATTTCAATTAATTCATATTTTTATTAGTTTTATATTTATCAACAAATGGCAACACATCATTCACCACTTTTATACTTGAACTCACAGCTCACAACTTTGTTGTTGAACCATCTTGAATACTAGTAATTAACTCATGCTTTAAGAGCTATTATAAGAGTACGTGTTGTGGTTTGGTTGGCTAAAACGTCACGTCACTTTCATGTGTTGTGGTTTGGTTGGCTAAAACGTCACGTCCCTTTCATGTAGGCAGTGAATTTGAACTAAAATTAGTGTTGTGTTTTAAAATAGACACTAAAAAAACAAAAAATTGTGATGGACTGATTGGCTGAAATAAGGATGGAGCCCTTCCTTTTTAGCCTCTTGGGTGTTACCCGGTTGGCGAGAGAAGGGGAGATGGGGGGTGGCGCTAGAGAGTGTTGTAGTTTGAAGCATGGTTAAAGATACACTGAGATAGATGGAGAATGTTTAAACGACATGCCACCTTAAAAGGGAGGGAAGTTAAGTATGAGAGAGATTCACTTTATTTTTAGTTACTTCTTTTATAAAGTTAGAGCATTCTTATCCCATCTTCAATCTCTAAATCAAAAATTATATTAAAACTCATTATATTTTCTCTCTTCATTTCAATTAAATAATACTTTTTATTTTATTTTATCATTACCTTTTATCTTTCATTCACTCACAACCACTTTCAAAATATATTAAAAAATTATAGGGGATGAACAGTGTTTTTTCAAATATACAGAAAAATCACTACTTTTTCTAAAATATAAAAATTTTTCACTCACAACACCTTGAATCACTTTCTAAATTATAAAAACACACCTCACATAAAATAAGGGGTTGAATAAGAATGCTTTTAGTTAAGATTATGCTCATGAAAGTTGTCATTTAAAATAAAAATTCATGCTTTTAATCCTGATAAAAGAGATTATTTATGCATCACTAAGGTGCTGTTTGTTTTTCAGAGGTAAAATGTCAGAAGACTGCGAAACCACATCTGCCAACATCTGTAGCAGAAGAGGTGGACCAAAACTCTGCAGTCTGCAACAAGAAGACTGTTTGTTTTTTAACATCTGCAGACTGCTAAAATAAGCTGAAATTTAAATAAACTGAAATATAAATAAAAAAGGTCTTCAACATCAAAATTTAAATAATAGTCAACAACACTGAAATAATATTCATAATACCACAAACATTTTTTAAATCATTTATTCCGTATTTTGCATTAACTGCTCAGCAATTTCATCTCTTAACTGAGTCATATATTCCCGATCTGATGCAGTGCCAAGTGCTTCAACCTCGTCTTCATCAGCATCAATTTGCCCACGACTATTTCCAATCGACACATTGGGTTGATCGTATTGTGTAAACAACTCATCATCCAAACCTTGTTTCCTAATAAAATTATGTAGTGCGAAACATGCAACGGTAACGTTCCTTTGTGTTTCCAATGGAAATGGTGCCATCCTCTTCAATATAGGGAATCTTGCTTTAAGACACCAAAAGCACGCTCAATGACGTTTCGAAGTTTTGCATGTGCATGATTAAATTTTTCTTTATTGGTTAACGCACGTCTCCGACGAAAATCTCCAAGCCAATACCTCACATTACGATATGGAGCCATAAATCCTCGTATGTGTGCATACGCGGCATCACAAAGATAGTATTTCTCTGTAAATATTTTCAATTAATTACAATATTAAACTAACATAGAAATAATTAACAAACAATAAAAATACCTGATGGTGGAAATGGGAATGGCGCGTGTGGATCTAATAATGCCTCTGATAATATTCTAGAATCATGTGCTACCCCTTCCCATCCGGCCACAAGAAAAGTAAAAATCATGTTAAAATCACAAATTGCTAATACGTTTTGATAACAATCACCCTTTCCCATTCCTCTATATAAATCTTGTTGCCTAGTAGGAACAACAGCATGTATCAAGGTCCCATCAAGTGCACCAACCGCTCCTTTAAAAATCTTTCGTAGCCTCTTGTTATGTCCCGAAATGTTTGGATTCGGATTGAAAGAAGTTGGTACTATCATATCTTTGGCGAAAAGCATCATTTTATCCAACACTTCATGAAAGAATTTATGAATTGTTTGCTTTGAGTGTTGAAATCTACGCTTGATAACCACGTAACGTTGGTTATGGCCGATTATCATCAAAAACATAGCCATCTTTTCCTCAACCGAAACATGTTTACTATCCTTTAACGAATAATTTGTTCTAAAATGTGCACATAGTCGAACAAATGATTCACGGGACATGCGTAACAATTCAATGCATTGTTTGGGATTTCCTTGCAATAACTCTAACGTGTATTTATGTCCCGTCATTGACGAATCATTGTCTCGTTTTCGTTTCAAACCCCTCTTCCAAAAAAAGCGGATATACAAGTACATAACAACTACCAGAAGTATTTTCTCATCATTATTCATTATGAACCTGTTAATAAAACATAAACAACCATGTCATAAAGCATAAACAACCATTATCATAAAGCATAAACAACCATGTCACATAGCCATAAAATAACATACAATGTGTTAAACTTAACCAAAAAGCATAGAATGTATTCAACATAACTAAAAAAACATACACCAAAAACAAATAATGTTTTAAACAAAACAAAAACTACTTCAAAAGTCCTAAATTTTTAGCCGTCATCTCGATCCACCCTTTTAACACGACGGGAACATTTGGCAATGCCATCCACGCCTCTCTCATGTCCGTGGACATTCCAAAAATATGAAAAGCAACCAAATATAGAGGGTCCGTCGGCTCTAACCCAACCAAACTTAACTTCTCAGAACACTCAACAACTGTTGTAACTACCGGGCGTTTTTTTTCAGGTTTTTCCCTAGTCAAATGTAACAAAGCATTTTTCATGTGAAGTGCTAAATCCTCAAAAGTGACGGATGATGATGGTTTTGAGGTTTTAGCCCTTTTGGGGGTAGGCTCGGGAGTAGGCTCAGAAGTAGGCTCAGGAGTAGGCTCAAAAGTAGGCTCAAAAGTAGGCTCGGTAGTAGGCCCGGTAGTAGGACTAGTGCAGGCATCATCTTCTGTGTTGTCTATAATCATCAGTTGTTGGACCGATTGGAGCTGATGACAAGAGGATGATCCAACCACTGATGTTTGGGTTGAGGTCCACTTGCGATTCCCCGTGGCAATGTTCTCATCAAACAGTTGTGCATGAAGTTCAGGAAATGCTAATGGAGTTGTTTTTAAGGATGCCGCTTTCGAATGCCCCTAAAAAAATAATGGTAGATGTTAAAAAATAAACTAGGGGTGGACTTTAAGGTAGAGGTAGATGTTAAAAAATAAAAATATTTGAACATACCTTCTTAAAGTCTTCCCATTCCTCGTTCGTTAAGGTAAAGGTATTTGTTTGAGGGTTGTAGATGTTGCCGGTTTTGTTTTTCAAATACAACCATCCTATGTATTTGGCTTTAAGATTATCATAGGCGTTTTTGACTTGTTTTTGACTCAAATCCAATCCAAACTTTTCCTTAAGAACCCGTATTACCTTAGCCCACGATTCTTTGTGCAAACTCAACCCTTTTTTACCCACAGCGTTTTTCTCTTCAATGCATGTTTCTAATAAACATTTTATTTGCTCATTCGACCAATGTTGTTTCTCTACCATTTTTATGATCAACTAACAAGAAACAACAATTATTTTGTCAAACGTATTGGTCAAAATGGTTAGTTTGAGCAAAATCACTAACTAGTAACTATAAAACAAAAATATATCAGTATTATGCAACTAAAATATATCAAAATGGTTAGTTTGAGCAAAACCAAACCGTCGATATTGAACCGTTCACGAACAAGTTCATTTCCTTAATAAACGAACAAATATGCATATCAGGCAGTATGCAGTGAGCTTTTTTGTTTGAATAATGCAGTGTGTAAACATGTAGTAAAGGATGTTTGTAGGGCATGAAAAGAAGCCAAGGTGTGATGTTGGTTTGTTGTTACAGAATATATAACTAAAGGTAAGGCCTGGTATTTGGAGAAAGAAGAAAAGCAATATAAACGAAGCGAACCTTGGCTATTTTGAAGAAATATTTATGACTTGAGAGGTAGCAAAGCAGGCAGGTCAGGTGGATTAGAAACATGTCGCAATAGGTTTAGGTCCAAATAGATGATGCTTAAATACTAGTAGCCAAAAAGGGTTTGTTTGGTTGGTTTTGATTGGATTGTCTCCCGACAACTGTCCTATTAAGACGGGTCGGGCGAGTCAAAATATTTTTTAGAACTAGAGTTGTATTATGTTCTCAAGTTTACGCTCACAAATTGACCCGGTATCTGTAAACTGGTCAAAAAATTTTATAAGTAATAAATGTGTTATTTATGATTACAAATTTACAACATATGGATTGCCTTAACAGTAATCTGTTTTTTTTAAATAAAACAAAACCCGTTGACCCGTTTACAATAAAACACAACCCAAATTGATCCGGTTATCAATAAATGGGTCAAAATTTTTGCAAGTATAATATATACTAACTGTGATTACAAAAAATAATCTAACTTTTTGATTAAATCATAACCATTTTGACCCAATTATAACAAAAACCCACCCAAATTGACCCGTTATCAGTAAACGGGCCAAATCACCACCATTAATATTATAAGATAATTACCCGATATAGCAGGAGTGAAAACACCATCACCAATTGTCATGCAAGTTCCAAGAAGAACAAAAATCAACACCATCACCAATTGTCATGCAGGAGTGAAAACAGATTTTGTAATATGGTAAACCGTTTATAAACTTTGGCATTTAATGTGTTTTAAAGGTGGCACATTTGCATTGTACTCCTTATTATGCCGCCACGCAAAACTTAGCATGCTTCCAAATCAACAAGAAACTGATGAGAAACTATCTGCATAAGGTGTCAAAAAGACTGCAGAAACATGGCAAAGTTTTGCATTGAAATCTTTCTTTGAAAAACACACCAAGTTTAGAAAATGATTGTTGATTTTTGTTCTTCTTGGAACTTGCATGACAATTGGTGATGGTGTTTTCACTCCTGCTATATCGGGTAATTATCTTATAAAATTTTATAAGTAATAAATGTGTTATTTATGATTACAAATTTACAACATATGGATTGCCTTAACAGTAATCTGTTTTTTTTAAATAAAACAAAACCCGTTGACCCGTTTACAATAAAACACAACCCAAATTGATCCGGTTATCAATAAATGGGTCAAAATTTTTGCAAGTATAATATATACTAACTGTGATTACAAAAAATAATCTAACTTTTTGATTAAATCATAACCATTTTGACCCAATTATAACAAAAACCCACCCAAATTGACCCGTTATCAGTAAACGGGCCAAATCACCACCATTAATATTATAAGATAATTACCCGATATAGCAGGAGTGAAAACACCATCACCAATTGTCATGCAAGTTCCAAGAAGAACAAAAATCAACACCATCACCAATTGTCATGCAGGAGTGAAAACAGATTTTGTAATATGGTAAACCGTTTATAAACTTTGGCATTTAATGTGTTTTAAAGGTGGCACATTTGCATTGTACTCCTTATTATGCCGCCACGCAAAACTTAGCATGCTTCCAAATCAACAAGAAACTGATGAGAAACTATCTGCATAAGGTGTCAAAAAGACTGCAGAAACATGGCAAAGTTTTGCATTGAAATCTTTCTTTGAAAAACACACCAAGTTTAGAAAATGATTGTTGATTTTTGTTCTTCTTGGAACTTGCATGACAATTGGTGATGGTGTTTTCACTCCTGCTATATCGGGTAATTATCTTATAAAATTTTATAAGTAATAAATGTGTTATTTATGATTACAAATTTACAACATATGGATTGCCTTAACAGTAATCTGTTTTTTTTAAATAAAACAAAACCCGTTGACCCGTTTACAATAAAACACAACCCAAATTGATCCGGTTATCAATAAATGGGTCAAAATTTTTGCAAGTATAATATATACTAACTGTGATTACAAAAAATAATCTAACTTTTTGATTAAATCATAACCATTTTGACCCAATTATAACAAAAACCCACCCAAATTGACCCGTTATCAGTAAACGGGCCAAATCACCACCATTAATATTATAAGATAATTACCCGATATAGCAGGAGTGAAAACACCATCACCAATTGTCATGCAAGTTCCAAGAAGAACAAAAATCAACACCATCACCAATTGTCATGCAGGAGTGAAAACAGATTTTGTAATATGGTAAACCGTTTATAAACTTTGGCATTTAATGTGTTTTAAAGGTGGCACATTTGCATTGTACTCCTTATTATGCCGCCACGCAAAACTTAGCATGCTTCCAAATCAACAAGAAACTGATGAGAAACTATCTGCATAAGGTGTCAAAAAGACTGCAGAAACATGGCAAAGTTTTGCATTGAAATCTTTCTTTGAAAAACACACCAAGTTTAGAAAATGATTGTTGATTTTTGTTCTTCTTGGAACTTGCATGACAATTGGTGATGGTGTTTTCACTCCTGCTATATCGGGTAATTATCTTATAATATTAATGGTGGTGATTTGGCCCGTTTACTGATAACGGGTCAAAAAATTGTAAGGCCCCGAACCCGGTGACCCTACTTTAGCGTCGGATTTACTCATAAACACAGTTCTTCAAATCAGAGTTTATTAAAACTTTCCGCGGAATATAAAACATCAATCATTTGTTACAAAACATTAAATCTTTTCTTCGATACCATGACACAAAACTTTATATTTAAAACATCTTTACTTCTTTCTTCAGATGCCAGCCGTTCAATCCATGCCGTGTGTCATCCTCATGCTAACTCTGTAATCAGCTCACCTGCGTGCATACTAAAAGTCAGCTACGCTGAGTGAGTTCTAGTTAATCAAGCAACTTATCATACAACCACTACATGCATCATATACGTATCCGCAGACACGTAGTCCACTATCTAACCTGCTTACATTACCACTTAGCCTCTTATTTACGCCTACCACTTTGCCACCTTGCCACTTTAATAACGTATAACGTTATGCCACTTTGCCACTTTAATAACGTAAAACGTTATGCCACTTTGCCACTTTAATAACGAAGGCACGTATAGGCTTACCCTACCACGTACTATCGTTATGCCACTAACACGCTCTACCTCTACTTGTCTACAACACGCTTCATATCATTTACATAATAAGCAAGTCACATCAACAATCATACACACATAATAACGATGGCACGTACAGGCTTTCCCTATCACGCGCTCAAGTTATGCCACTAACACCCTTACTAGACTCTTGCCACTTCTAACACACTCTACCTCTACCTGCCTATATCACACTTCATATCAGTTCAGTATTTACGTAATAAACAAGTCACATCATAACATTCATACACACTATCAACCACTTGGCAATCACTATCCTTGGCGATGCGTGCAATATCCGAAGATCGTTCACGTTCCGACAAGCATTATAAAATATATACCTCGTATAACATCTTTAGCATACACTTACCACTTAAGGTAAGTGTATTCACACTTCACATCGAGTATGCACACAGCCCCGAAAACATAACAAGGAAATGGGGCTAGAAACTCACCTGAATTCTGCTTCTTTTTCTGATAGCTGTAAATCCCTTCTCTATTTGAGCTCGGCTGACTCTACAAGTTACACGTATTAATACTCGTCTGATCTAATCTGGGCCTAGTATTAGCTTACTTTAACTTATCGCTTTTAATTCATTTTCTAATCAAACTTGGCTTTAGGCGAAGTTAAACCTCAGGCGAACTTGGCTTCAGGCGAAGTTAAACCTCAGGCGAACTTGGCTTCAGGCGAAGTTAAACCTTAGGCGAACTTGGCTTCAGGCGAAGTTAAACCTTAGGCGAACTTGGCTTCAGGCGAAGTTATCCTTAGGCGAACTTGGCTTCAGGCGAAGTTATCCTTAGGCGAACTTGGCCGTAGGCGAAGTTATCCTTAGGCGAAGTTACGCTTGAAGGCGAAGTTACGCTTGAAGGCGAAGTTCATCAGGCGAACTTAATCTTGCAGGCGAAGTTATCGCGCTGCAGATCTGTTTGCCCATAAATCCTTCGTTTCTTAGCCAAATAACTCGATTTTGGTACCCACGGAATCGTATGATCGGCGCCTACAAATCCCAACCATCAAATCGGCCTAAAATCGACGTTTTAGGGGTCCGATTTGGGCAGTTTGGGTTTCGGGTCCGGTTAACCCATCCAATCCTAACCATTTTCAGTAATATTAGCTCTGTTGGATTTGTTCTTACCTTACCAACTCAGATCTATCAACAAAATCTCGGGTCTCGGCTTCGAATCTTGATCGGTTAGAATGTGTGTGTTTTGAGTGTGTGAAGAAATAGATGTAAATGAAGATATTTTGGGGTTTTGGGGGTATTTATATCCCTGAAATCCCATTCTCATTTAACCCATCTCAATTAATCCAAATCCATAACCAACGTCCATTACCCGACACTAGCCCGACCCATACCAACTCCTACTCTTATTTATTTCCTGATAACCCGAGTAAACTTTCCCTCTATTATTAAGTAATATAATTAATATTATCTTGAAATTTCGGGATGTTACAAGTCTTCCCTCCTTAAAGAGGTTTCGTCCCCGAAACCTAACTTATTCCCCATAAAAGGAAAACTTCTTATATTTACACGCTTTATTGAATCGCCTTCGCTTTCTGAGTTATCCCTCTTACTCCTGACTTGTAGTCATCGAGCGGTGATCATGTGTTTTAGCTATTACGGTAGCTTGTCCATGAAGCCCTCGATGTACCAAGTCTCGTATCGCCTTCCCGAGGAACCTTGTTTTATATAATAATGCTAACTCCTAAGGCGACGCTTTACCATCACACAACTATTTATTATAACCAACATGCATTCAAGTTAAATTCATAGATCGTTCATACAAAAGCACAAGAAGTCACAAGTACCTCATAACATAAAAGGAAATCATTCAAGCTTGCTAAACAAACATAGGTTCAAATGTAACATAAAACACTCTTTAACTACTAAACATAAAACAACTGTGACATGCCACTTATTCTCCTGCAACCTCCTCAGCAGCTAATAGACCATCCTTTCACGCGTTTCCTCTTCCTTCCCCCACTGCCACGGCTTCTCCACACTCCCTAGCTATGTGACCTGACTTACCACACTTGTAACACTTCTGGTCCTCGGTGCATTCACGGGAGATGTGCCCCTTCCTCCCACATCGGTAGCACTGATTTGGACCAGCCTTGCATTCCCCCAAGTGCATCTTCCCGCACACCTTACATGCTTCCCTTCCTGCCATCTTCTGTGTCTTTCTCCCTGCACGCTCCACGACATCCCCAGCTCTTTTAGTTCCCTTCCCTTTTTCCTCATCTTCCACTTCCACATCATCCGCCGCCAGATCATCATAGACCATCTCCGCTAACTCGACCGCAGACTCAAAGGTAACAGGTTTGTTGGCCCTGACCAACATGCGGACCTTCTGGGGAAGTCCTCTAACGTAGCACTTGATCCGTTTCGCCTCGGTGTTCACCATGTCAGGTACCAACCTAGATATGCGGTTGAATTCAGTGGTGTACTCACGATGTGTCATCTTGTCCGCCTTTAGATTCAGAAATTTCATCTCGGCCCTCTCAACCTCAGCATCAGCACAGAACCTTTTCATCACCATGTCCTTTAGGTCATTCCAACTCATCGCCTTGATCTCTTCACGGGTCTTCCTCTGCTCCACACTCTCCCACCAATACATAGCCTCATCTTCAAAAGATTGAGTGGCATAACCGACAGCTTGGTCAGGACGGCACTCGCTAATGCGGATAACCTTATCCATGGCGGTTATCCACTGAAGAGTAGCGATTGCGTCTCCTAAACCAGTCAACTTAGGCGGGTCACAACCTTTGAAGGACTTATAGTTTCAACCGCCTCGGCCCCTCTTCCTATCATCATCTTTCACAGACTTTACCTCACTCGAGTCATCCATTTCCCTCTCATCATCCTTTCTATTATTACCACCTGCCCCTTCAACGGTTCGTTCACGGCTTCCAGCAGATCCTTCGGGATTCAGGTTCTTCACAGCAGCAACTACAGCTTGAACAATGGCTGCTTGAACTGCAGGGCTAAGTTGAACTTCTTCGTTGTTGTTCTGGTCTCCTCCAGCGGCGCTCCCTTCATCTTCGGTGTGGGAAGCTTCTTCTACCGAGGGTTGCCGGACAAGACGAGGCCTGCCACGACGTCCAGTGCGACCCCCAGTTCCCACATCTTCTCCAGCTCCAGCCATCAGTATTCTTAAAGGGACAACACAAACATCATCACTCAAGGAACTATCTAGTACAAGGATAGCAAGGCTAACAGGTAATAACAGTGGCCAGCTGTGACTAGCTGATCACGTTGCTTTCCGTGTCCTATTCGCTTCCCTTTATGAGTCTATTTGTGCTGGTTCTACTTAAGCAGTTAGTCAAATCAAACAATCAATTATTCCTATCCCTATCGTTCACGTATCTTTTCTTTCTCATTAACATATATCATTTAATCATACACTTTACCTTTACTGATCTTGCTTGAGCGACACATGGCATTCTTGGACTGGCATCTTCTTTCTTTTCTTACTTAAATCTCATTCTATGTTCGAGTCTAAGCATGTAGGATGCTTAAATCTCTCGAACTTATGCTCTGATACCAACTTGTAAGGCCCCGAACCCGGTGACCCTACTTTAGCGTCGGATTTACTCATAAACACAGTTCTTCAAATCAGAGTTTATTAAAACTTTTCGCGGAATATAAAACATCAATCATTTGTTACAAAACATTAAATCTTTTCTTCGATACCATGACACAAAACTTTATATTTAAAACATCTTTACTTCTTTCTTCAGATGCCAGCCGTTCAATCCATGCCGTGTGTCATCCTCATGCTAACTCTGTAATCAGCTCACCTGCGTGCATACTAAAAGTCAGCTACGCTGAGTGAGTTCTAGTTAATCAAGCAACTTATCATACAACCACTACATGCATCATATACGTATCCGCAGACACGTAGTCCACTATCTAACCTGCTTACATTACCACTTAGCCTCTTATTTAAGCCTACCACTTTTCCACCTTGCCACTTTAATAACGTATAACGTTATGCCACTTTGCCACTTTAATAACGTAAAACGTTATGCCACTTTGCCACTTTAATAACGAAGGCACGTATAGGCTTACCCTACCACGTACTATCGTTATGCCACTAACACGCTCTACCTCTACTTGTCTACAACACGCTTCATATCATTTACATAATAAGCAAGTCACATCAACAATCATACACACATAATAACGATGGCACGTACAGGCTTTCCCTATCACGCGCTCAAGTTATGCCACTAACACCCTTACTAGACTCTTGCCACTTCTAACACACTCTACCTCTACCTGCCTATATCACACTTCATATCAGTTCAGTATTTACGTAATAAACAAGTCACATCATAACATTCATACACACTATCAACCACTTGGCAATCACTATCCTTGGCGATGCGTGCAATATCCGAAGATCGTTCACGTTCCGACAAGCATTATAAAATATATACCTCGTATAACATCTTTAGCATACACTTACCACTTAAGGTAAGTGTATTCACACTTCACATCGAGTATGCACACAGCCCCGAAAACATAACAAGGAAATGGGGCTAGAAACTCACCTGAATTCTGCTTCTTTTTCTGATAGCTGTAAATCCCTTCTCTATTTGAGCTCGGCTGACTCTACAAGTTACACGTATTAATACTCGTCTGATCTAATCTGGGCCTAGTATTAGCTTACTTTAACTTATCGCTTTTAATTCATTTTCTAATCAAACTTGGCTTTAGGCGAAGTTAAACCTCAGGCGAACTTGGCTTCAGGCGAAGTTAAACCTCAGGCGAACTTGGCTTCAGGCGAAGTTAAACCTTAGGCGAACTTGGCTTCAGGCGAAGTTAAACCTTAGGCGAACTTGGCTTCAGGCGAAGTTATCCTTAGGCGAACTTGGCTTCAGGCGAAGTTATCCTTAGGCGAACTTGGCCGTAGGCGAAGTTATCCTTAGGCGAAGTTACGCTTGAAGGCGAAGTTACGCTTGAAGGCGAAGTTCATCAGGCGAACTTAATCTTGCAGGCGAAGTTATCGCGCTGCAGATCTGTTTGCCCATAAATCCTTCGTTTCTTAGCCAAATAACTCGATTTTGGTACCCACGGAATCGTATGATCGGCGCCTACAAATCCCAACCATCAAATCGGCCTAAAATCGACGTTTTAGGGGTCCGATTTGGGCAGTTTGGGTTTCGGGTCCGGTTAACCCATCCAATCCTAACCATTTTCAGTAATATTAGCTCTGTTGGATTTGTTCTTACCTTACCAACTCAGATCTATCAACAAAATCTCGGGTCTCGGCTTCGAATCTTGATCGGTTAGAATGTGTGTGTTTTGAGTGTGTGAAGAAATAGATGTAAATGAAGATATTTTGGGGTTTTGGGGGTATTTATATCCCTGAAATCCCATTCTCATTTAACCCATCTCAATTAATCCAAATCCATAACCAACGTCCATTACCCGACACTAGCCCGACCCATACCAACTCCTACTCTTATTTATTTCCTGATAACCCGAGTAAACTTTCCCTCTATTATTAAGTAATATAATTAATATTATCTTGAAATTTCGGGATGTTACAAAAATAAAAATAACACATAAAGTTGTATTATGTTCTCAAGTTTACGCTCACAAATTCCGATTTTATGCTCCCCTGCTCGTTCTAATATGCTGCATTTGGGTATTGAGTTTAGAACTAGGCTAAATAATCCCTCAATGACTACCTTTAGCAGCAGTAGTAGCAGCGGCCGTGTACCGACACGACGGGTCAAGTTATCGACGGAAGCAGACATACATATACATACACAAACACAAACACACTGTAGCATGCGATTAACAAGATTTAGCACAAATTAGAACCTAACTACAATACAATCACTTAACAAATCATTTTCAGTTTCACCTAATGAAAAGAATAGAAAGAAACCCTAAAATGAAAAGAATAGAAAGAAAGCATACCTTCAAGAAGATGCCGGAGCAGCGGCGGCAGCGTGGTGAATGAAGCGGCGGCGGCAGTGGAGAGGAGGAGGAGTGGAGTTAGCCGGCTTGGAGCGGAGGAGGTGTGGAGCGACCGGCGGCTTGGTGAGGATGAAGGAGTTGAATAGGGTTAGGAGGAGGATGATGATCGGTTATAAGCTAAAATGTGTAGAAGAGGTTAAAGAAGTGATAATACCAACACTTCTGGGAGAAGAGGGCGCGCAGACGTTTTTTAATGAAACGTCTTCGAAAAAACAAACACACTGCAGAGCCCAACGTCTGCGCGCCCTCTTCTCAGTGCAGACAAAAGAGGTGGAGAAGTCCTTCTGAGGAAAAACAAACAGCACCTTATATTTGGTTAACGAGTAGATCTAAACAAACACAAATATCAGAGTTAGCTAGATGGTGTAGTTTTAATTGTAATTGTTTTTTAATGTAATTGTTGCCTCCCGTGCATTTTTTGTGTTTTATAATGGCGTCATTAAAAAAAATATTATTAAAAATTAAATGATAATTTTAAAATTGACCATAACACTAGCTAAAGGTATTGCTTTTCTAGAAAAATGAGGGGCGAAAACTGAATTAGCTTCAAAGAATTTAAATAAAAGAGGTGTGTGAAGTTATTCAATTTTGTTGTGTTTATATTGTGATTTAACACTAGTTCACATGTGAAAACAAACTTTTAAAGAAAAAAGGAAAATCACATGCAAACGAATATTAGAGACTTAATATATTTAAACTTATACCGTAAATTTAGCTATAATTTTATATTATTATTCAGCTACGCTAAACGCTAAACTTTTAATTTATATGTGAACTTACACTTAATTTATAGTATACTTCAAATCATATCGAACATATATGCCAATTAAAACTGTAATCCTTACTTTTAATCAAGGACAGATCTAGCATAGGTTGTCTGTACTGGGTAGCCCTCATTGCCTCTCAACTTTTTTGACTAAATACATTTTTAATGCAAGTTTTTTTTTCTTGTTATGCATCGACTACCTCTAAACAAAATTTTTTAGCCTGCATTACCCCTCTCAGCTCTTATTCTAGATTCATCACCGTGTTTAATGCATAACTCTATTTATTCCTTCTAGATGACGAGTTAGCATTACTTGTAGTGGGGTTAGTCCTATGTGTACAAGCTTGTTAAGTGAATGGTCTTGTTTCCGATCTTAGACAAGGAATAGATTATGGCGTAATTAGGAGTTAGTAGGGTTGGAGTAGCATTTACCGTTAAAAAAATATAGACGCAAGGATAACAAAAGTAATGGAAAGAATTAAGAGCAGTAGAAGTAGCCGATGGATTATGATGTGTAAAGATACAACTCTATAACTTAGTAAGAATGACACGTCATATCACATAGTCATCGATCTAGTTTGCACTAGATTGCATATAGATATGCATAATTAATCATTATCAACTAATCATCCCATGTTCTTGTGACATAAGAGTATAAATCATTAACATATATGATTAGAGAGACTTATATTCATAATATATCATGTTTTAGTTTGGGGTATGGGAATAATTTGATCTGTTATTCTATTTTGAAACGGTGAGATGTGTGTATGCATACAAAAATATACATATAAATAAAATTCATACAAAAGATATGATTGTAAATACGTACAATAATATACTCCTTCCACTTTTATTTATTCTTCTTCTATCATGCAATGTATTCGTCTAAAATTAAATGTATTCGCTGAAACGACGAGATTAAATAAAAACAATAAAAGAAATTAAAAGGTGTCGCCTAATATTACATACTACTTAAATCACATTTGTTAGATATTGTGCTTTATAAGTTTGTTTGAACATCCACTAAGGGTGTTTAGTATCCCGTTTGGCCTGGATATGTGATTAAGCTGATGGTTTGGCGGTTTTGTATAAACGTAATTGAAGAGGTAGGTCCCAGTAGAGCCCAGTTGAACCCGCAGGACTCACCTTGAAGAGAGACGTCTGCGCGGAAACCAACTGGATCCGCAGGACCCACCATGCTCAGAGACGTGACGTCCTTACGCGCAGTACGCAAGCTGTTCCCGCAGAAAATGCCTCCCAATGGTGAAGTACTCTGCCTGTTCCCGCAGCTGCGGATACAAGCCATCAGGGAAGGCCACCCGCGCAGCAAGGCTACACGCACAAGGCACTTAGCTCTCAAAATAATTCAGTAGTCACCTGAAGAAGGAATGAGCAAAGCCGGGAACAATCCCGCACAAAGGCGGGAGGGGGAATACTCCCGCCCAAATGAGTCAGTCCGTACGATACTGGAGGATCTTTTGTACTGTACCTGACGAGGTATGGGCAAAAGATCTGACCAGAGATACGACAGCTCATTGACAACAGTATGGCGAGCAGCATGCTCTTGTACTGTATGTCACTATTAGCCGCTGCCTACTCACCAACTCCTGTCATACCACGTGCATAACCTGCAGTTGGTGGAAAAGGAATACTACACAGCAGGCCTGGTCACTGTCAGCCGCTGCCTATCCACCAACTACCAGCATGGCACGTGCGTAGGCCACAGTTGGTAGAACATGAATACTATTCAGCCGGCTATACCTTCTTGGAAACCTACCTTCGGCTATAAATACCCCAAATGGTATGATCATCTTATCTTATCTTGTATCTCATATCTTATACCTGATATCTGCTCTAGCAATCTCTTAATATACACTTATATTCAAGAGCAATCTAGTCTGATTCTCACGCCGGAGGGTGGTCACAAGGAGGTACCCCCCCTTCTCAGTGACGAGCTCACGGTGTCTGTTTTGCAGGTTATCAGAAGAACCATCTTTGCCGGGTCTAACCCCTCGTGGGAAACATCTATTTAATCCCCAGATTATCCGTAATCTACCCGGGGTCGATTAGTGTTTCTTCATTGGCGCCATCCGTGCATAAAAGCTAGAACTTAATTCCTTTTCAGTTTTCTCAAAACTTCTGGAAAGATGGTTAAAGAAACGCCGGTAACCACAACCCCAGCTACTGGGGGGAATACCGGCGACTACACAGTTTTTACGAACACTACCCCGGTTGCCCAAGCCGGGACAAGTGCAGTAAATTTTACGAACACTACCCCAGTTACCCAAGCTGGGGCAAGTGCAGTAAATAATCGCTCACTGGGATTCACCGATACCCGGTTAGAGAGACAACGAACGAGGCTCCCCCGCCAAACACTCGATGAAGTTAAAGCGTGGGCGGAAGCACGTCAAAAAGAATTCCATGCTGAGTTGGATGAACGCTTACGTTCACTCCAATAGCCTGAGGAATTCGAAGAAAACTTGGATGATGATTCAGAGGAATCCGATAGTGACGCAAACCCTCGTCATAGGGCGAAAGGGAAGCGTAAGGAAACGGACTCCCAACCGAGAAGGCGTTTTGGAGAAACCTTCAAACCAAAAAACGCAGGTGGAAACCCACGTGACTTCTCCAAAACATTTACACCAACTGCTGCAAAGGCGGGAACGTCCAAATTTGCAAGGGACATTGCGGAAGCAATCGTCCCGAAAAGTGCCAAACAGATGTCCAACATCGGCACTTACGATGGTATATCTGATCCAGACGATCATTTGAACAGGTTCATAGCGGGGGCAACCGTCAGTAGTTGGACGGAACCTACGTGGTGTTACATGTTCCAAATGACGCTTGTTGGGGCAGCTAGAGCGTGGTTCGATCGTCTACCGGTCCACCACATCTACGATTGGGAAGACTTCCAGCAGAAGTTTAGCCAACACTTCAGCCAACAAAGAAAGTATACCGAGGAGCAATGGACAATCCTCAATTGCATTCGACAAAAAGATGAATCTTTGCCAGACTTCATCACTCGCTTCAACTCAAAGAAGCTAAGTCTGGGTAATATTAGCGAAGATCTTGTTCGCGCTGCTTTTATCCAGGGCGCGAACGACCCAGAGCTCATCCGCACCTTAACGGGTAAAGATGGCATGCCATCCACATGGGATGCCATCATGACAGCAGCTAAACGCTTTGCGGAAACGGAGAAGCAACTGGGTAGAGATCTCCCCCAGAGCACAAACCTCTACACCCAGAAAATAAGAGAAGACAATGTCCTTACCGCCCGACTAAACAAAAAGCGGAAGCTAGGCATTTGGCAGTCAAGGGTAAACTTTGACACCTCATCCGGCTTGCAACATCGGTTAGGCGGAAGGGATAACGTACAGTCGAACCAAAACTCCAGATGGACGCTACTCACCAAAAGCGTCACCGAGATATTCGCCACTGAGGAGCTCCCATGGCCAAAGGCTCCAATAATCCGACATCGTCACAATGCTGATCGGAGCAAATACTGTGACTTTCACAGGACAAAAGGCCACAACACTGAAGAATGCACAGACGTAAAGGACATCGTCGAAGCATTTGTCAGAGATGGGACGCTCGCGCACCTCGTGGCGTAACGAGCGCTGAGCAGGCTGATGCGTGTAGAACCCCAGTTTGGGAAAACACGAATAAAACTGCAGCTTCAATGTTGGAGACTACATACTGCGTAAACAACGAGATCCCGAACCAGGTGCATATCGGCTCGATGGCACTCCCAACACAACATGGAAGGGAGCTCAATTACACAGTGCATGTAGATCAATTCAAAACTTGTAAAGAAAAGGCCCAGAGCCACTTCTAATGGAAATGATTCTCCTTATCACATTGACGCTGATGATTTTACATTTATACTTATGAACTTTCCACACGGATATGCCGGTCTTCACCGCATACATAAGTGTGAAAGTCGTTGCGTGGGGAAGGCGGCAAAACTCGCATAAACCCAAAAAACGGCAAACCTTCACGCAGGTCAGTTAAAGGTAAAGTTCAGTCATCCCACTAAATGAAAGTGCCGGTCTATCCGCACGAATCATGATAGAGGAAACTGAACACTAACCCATTAACAACCGCGCATCGAACGGTTAATTTATTCAACACTGATATGCCGGTATTCACCGCATAATTACGTGGAAAGTCGTTGCGTGGGGAAGGCGGCAAAACCCGCATAAACCCAAAAAACAGCAAACCTTCACGCAGGTCAGTTAAAGGTAAAGTTCAGTCATCCCACTAAATGAAAGTGCCGGTCCTAACCGCACGAATCATGATAGAGGAAACTGAACACTAACCTATTAACAACCGCGCGTCGAACGGTTAATTTATTCAACACTGATGCCGGTATTCACCGCATAATTACGTGGAAAGTCGTTGCGTGGGGAAGGCGGCAAAACCCGCATAAACCCAAAAAACGGCAAACCTTCACGCAGGTCAGTCATAGGTAAACGTTGGTCATCCCACTAAATAAAAGTGCCGGTCCTAACCGCACAAATCACGATAGAGGAAACCGAACTAACCTATTGACAACCACGCGTCGAACGGTTAACTTATTCAAAATACTTAGAAAATTTCTAACAAAAGGATGAGGAAAACCTCCACGCAGGTCAGATATAGGTGAAGTTTAGCCATCCTACCAAGTGCAAGTGACGGTTTCACCCGCACAATCACGAAGGGGGAAGCAAAACTTCAACCTATTATCTACCACGTTCAAAGGTTAACTTATTCTAAACACTTAGAAATTTCTAACAAAAAGATGAGGAAAACCTCCACGCAGGTCAGATATAGGTAAAGTTTAGCCATCCTACTAAGTGCAAGTGACGGTCCTACCAGCACAATCACGAAGGAGGAAGCAAAACTTCAACCTATTATCTACCACGTTCAAAGGTTAACTTATTCTAAACACTTGGAAAATTGCTAATTTAAACTAAAGTATGCATGAGCAAGTCATATAACGTTTATAAAGCAAGTCATCCAGTGAAAGTAGCGGTCTTACCCGCACAAAGATTTATATTTCATAATAATTCATTACAAGAATGGCCGGGTAACTACCCGCCTACAAGAATATAAATCTATACAAGCTAAACCTATCCTAACAGTGGGAAGGGATCTTAAGGTTCAAGCTTCAGGACCACTCCCTCCAAACCCACTTGTACCCGCACCATCAGTTGGCTGTGGCGATTCAAGGAAGGTCTTTAGAATGGCTAGTCCATCATCAGCAGCAGCAACTTCGTTCACCTTCTCCACCACCGGATGCGGGAAGGCGGCATACTGATTCACTGCTTGGTCATATACAGCTTCAGTATCAACATCATATAAAGGGAAGTTGGAAGGCGGGATGCCTTTCTCAACGAACCCTAGACCAAGCAGGAAGCCGGCCTTTTCCCCATCCTCGTGAGAAGCGTTGAGGGCTGCGCTCATGGCATCGTCGTATGATGTGTCCGTGAAGACTCGATGCACAACCTACAAGAAAAAATACAAGTATCAAAACCTTTTCTATTTACAAAGAAAAGCGTAAAGATATAATGAGATTAAACATACCTGAGGCAACGCTTCTCGAAGAAGCCATTCCTTGGCAACCAGAGCCTCCTGGAGGGCAGCTTGAGCTTGGTTACGGGCGCGTTCGGCTTCAATTTTGTTGAGGTTTGCAAGCAACACTTCTTTAGCCGCAGCCTCTTCAACGCCCTTTAGCTTTCGCTCAGTGTGGTCAAGCACCCCCCTCTGGTCCAAGATCACTTGGAGCTTCTTGGCGTCTTCCATCGCCAAGGCATCATGAGCCTGATGGAGCGCCTCTAGTTTGGCTTTAAGTTCCTCATTCTCGAGGCGTAGAGGCTTTGCAACAGCTTCAGCCTTGGTGGCCCTCTCGGTTGCGTTCCGTGCAGTTTCCTTAGCCAGTCGAAGCTGTTCGTTAACAGCTTGGGCAGCCTTGGAACGGGCCTCGAGCCGGGCCTGAACTTCAACCTCGAGGGCCTTGAAGGCCTTCTCCTTTTCCGCAGCCACTGCGGTAAGCCTCTTGTTCTCCTCCCGGACAGCCCGCGCCTGAGCTACTTCTTGAATACGAGCTGCTTTTAACTTGTCGTTTTCACGACAAAGCAGCTCGACGCGCGGCTGCATCCGGGCCAGGAGAATCTGAAGCTCATTGGTTAGCCTACCCTCCTGGTAGCTAGCCATTGCTTCCCCCAACGCACCGCTGGGAGCTGCATGACGAGCCCACTCCACGCACTCCACAGGCGTGCGAAGGGTTGTTCCTCGGCGGATGTTCCATCGTGGAACATACACTTCATTGGAATTCGACACTGCAAAAAACAAAAAGCAGTTAGGAAAAGATGATATATAAAAAAAAAAAAGGCCAAAAGAATCCTACGCACCTGTAGGGTCGACAACAGGCCGATAGCCGCCAAACCCATCACCTGAACCCAAGGGAAATCCATCCAAGAGGTCAGGCAGATGGGAAGGAGGCAGAGGTTGGCGAGAAGCCCCAAGCATACCTGAAGGGTCGGCCGTAGCTGCCGACGTCGGAGGAGGCATGGAGGCCGCCGCGGTAGAAACCAACGGTGGTAAACTCACAACCGTGGTCGCCGCTGCGGAAGTACCCGCAGAAATAGTCACCGCCGGCTCAGTGAAAGATTCAGTAAATATGGCACTGACAGCCGGCGGAGATGTCATCACAGTTGGAACAGTTGGTTCAACTGGGTGAGCAACTGAACCAACTGAAGCAGGCGCAGCCGCCTGGGTCATCGCCTCAGGTAGGTTGACCAAGCCTACCGTCATGGGTCCGGAGGTGCTCCTCCCCGCTCCACCCTGGAATGCCGTAGCATCCACGCCTGCACAAAGAAGATATATAAGTATAATGGCGGAAAGATATGAAAAAAAAGTAATGTTTATACTTACGGGTTTTCTTGAGCCTAAAAGTGCGAACAGGCGGGGACGAACCCGATGGAGCCGGCCTCTTCACGCCGCTCACCGTCGTTGTCCTGGGGTGCTCAGAGGTGACGGTCGTCTCAGCCTCCGGAGCAGTGGTCTTATCACCACCGGGGTTCCCCGCCACCTCCTCGCTTTCGGTCCCTGAATCAGACCGATGCACCGGATCGGCAGTGGAGGCAACCTTCGCCTTCCCCTTCCTGCCGGCAGCCTTCTTTTTCCGCACCAACGGAGGACCATCTGCGGATTCCTCATCAGAACACAAGATTAGAGGAATTCCAGCAGAGGTTTCAGCATTGAGAGGTCGAGGGTTGAATAACTCCTTACCTGGCCGCCTGGCGCTCAGGATCTCGTGGCCTGGCGGGTAGACCTCCACGAACCGATCCGCCGTCTGTTCAAGGATGGGCAACTCGTTCTCATCTAGAGCACGAGTACCCATCCGAGCGGGACCATCACTCTCCCGCGGCTGCAGAAGAGACTGCAAGTCGTTCCCCTCTGAAATAAAAAAGAAACAGTTAGAAGAAAAACCTATATCAACAAAGAAGACAGAGCATACCGTAAGGAACAGAGTTCAAACCGTATTCGAGGACGATGGGAATCTGGGACGCCTCCTTCCACACCCGGCTCATCCCAAGCATCACCATCCCAGACTCCGCAAAGCGGTACACCGGAGTCTGGATCCGGGAGATCTTGGCGAACCATTCCGCCTCCTGGTAGTTTGGGGCGTGAAGGGTGGGGAGTGCTCTCCCATTCTTAAACGTCATCGCTATCGGGATGATGCGAGCGGAGATATAAAAGAACTCCCGCTTCCACGAACAAAGACTGCGCTCGGTTGCGCAGATCTTCAACCCCTTGATCCGATTGACCAAGGTGTACCACCCCTGGATGCACCTCCAGGAGTAGAAAGTCATCAACCGATCAACGTGGGGCTCCACGCCCAGAATGAGGCACACCCACTCAAAGTGGCGGATCTTGGCGATCGCCATCGGGTGTACCTCCGTCAGATGCACACCGTGCCTCTCCAAGACACGGTATACAAACTTCGTCAATGGGAACCTGAGATTCCCATAAACGAAGAATGCAGCGTACACCCCTATCTTGCCCTTCGGGGCATCGTACACCGTCTGGTGTGGCTCCGGAAACTCAGGCTCGAACGGCTCGAGCATGAACTTCCGGACGATGGACTGAAAAAGATCGGCAGGAAGAGCGCACTGGCACTCGCCAGCAGTGCTCTTGTCGTCCTTATCAGAAGTGGACGACGGATTCTCGACGAACACGTCAGACTCCTCGGCAAAAGAAGACATGTTTGGATGAACAGAAACGATTTCAGAAGAATGCTCGACGGAATAGTGAGTATTCGCCGGAAATCGTTTAGAAGATAAAGAGAGAAGTGAAAGTGTGGATTGCAAAGGACCCTCTCCCCCTTTATATACTCATCGCAATTAATGCGATGAATTTAATGCGGAAGAGAGAGAAATCGCAGGTGCAATGAAACTATGACACGTGGCAAAGAGCAAACTGGCAACAGCTGTTGAAAGGACGCGTGCCATTAATTTCGCGGCCACGCGCCAGAAAAATCGCGCCCACGCGCCTGAAAAAGCGTCTGGAATGACCATGTACTGTCACGTCACCATAACTTCCTGCACGTCCTGACACAGTCAGAAGAAACCGTCGGACGACGTTTCAACAGTTTGGACTGTTCTTATCCTTTCACCAACTCTTCGAATTTCAAAATTTCAAAAAGATTCAAAAGTAAGCGGGAATATACCCCTTACCTTGGCAACCAAGTAACTATAAGACAGGTGCGAGTACAGTGTTAAGGCAAAACCCTTCACATACTTAGCACCTGCAGGGAATTGAAGCCAATAATACCTCGGCAACCAAGTAACCATAAGACGGGTGCGGGTACAGTGTCAAGGCAAAACCCTTCACATACTGAGCACCCGCAGGGAATTGACGCCAGGAATACCTTGGAAGTAAAGTAACCGTAAGACGAGTGCGGGTACAGTGTCAAGGCAAAACCCTTCACATACCTAGCGCTCCGCAGGGAATTGAAACCAAGAAGGATCTTCTGGGCAATGCTTGCGGAAACGGGAATAACATCCCCGCATAGCGGGAACGTCGAGAACTACATTGTTTGAAGCTCCAAGATGGAATTGGTGGTTTTAACATAATTGATCACTATGTTCAAAACTACCAAAACCTCATGGAGAATCTACACAAGTGGGACTCAACGCTCCTGACTTGCGAGGAGGTTACAGACCTACCCGCATCATACCCAAAGATCAAGCAGGAAAGTCGGGAATTTCTGCAAGTGACATTAGGACTTCCGCGGGAAGAATCCCCATGGAAAACCTTAAAACTAAACCCTTTTCAAAACCCTTTGCTTAAGTCCAAAAGTTCACCTCACTTATTAAACATTCATGAGAAGAACATTGGACTGGGGGGACTTGAAGAGGTAGGTCCCAGCAGAGCCCAGTTGAACCCGCAGGACTCACCTTGAAGAGAGACGTCTGCGCGGAAACCAACTGGATCCGCAGGACCCACCATGCTCAGAGACGTGACGTCCTTACGCGCAGTACGCAAGCTGTTCCCGCAGGAAATGCCTCCCAATGGTGAAGTACTCCGCCTGTTCCCGCAGCTGCGGATACAAGCCATCAGGGAAGGCCACCCGCGCAGCAAGGCTACACGCACAAGGCACTTAGCTCTCAAAATAATTCAGTAGTCACCTGAAGAAGGAATGAGCAAAGCCGGGAACAATCCCGAACAAAGGCGGGAGGGGGAATACTCCCGCCCAAATGAGCCAGTCCGTACGATACTGGAGGATCTTTTGTACTGTACCTGACGAGGTATGGGCAAAAGATCTGACCAGAGATACGACAGCTCATTGACAACAGTATGGCGAGCAGCATGCTCTTGTACTGTATGTCACTATTAGCCGCTGCCTACTCACCAACCCCTGTCATACCACGTGCATAACCTGCAGTTGGTGGAAAAGGAATAGTACACAGCAGGCCTGGTCACTGTCAGCCGCTGCCTACCCACCAACTACCAGCATGGCACGTGCGTAGGCCACAGTTGGTAGAACAGGAATACTATTCAGCCGGCTATACCTTCTTGGAAACCTACCTTCGGCTATAAATACCCCAAATGGTATGATCATCTTATCTTATCTTGTATCTCATATCTTATACCTGATATCTGCTCTAGCAATCTCTTAATATACACTTATATTCAAGAGCAATCTAGTCTGATTCTCACGCCGGAGGGTGGTCACAAGGAGGTACCCCCCCCCCCCCCTTCTCAGTGACGAGCTCACGGTGTCTGTTTTGCAGGTTATCAGAAGAACCATCTTTACCGGGTCTAACCCCTCGTGGGAAACATCTATTTAATACCTGATACTCCTTCCACTTTTATTTATTCTTCTTCTATCATGCAATGTATTCGTCTAAAATTAAATGTATTCGCTGAATTGATGAGATTAAATAAAAACAATAAAAGAAATTAAAAGGTGTCGCCTAATATTACATACTACTTAAATCACATTTGTTAGATATTGTGCTTTATAAGTTTGTTTGAACATCCACTAAGGGTGTTTAGTATCCCGTTTGGCCTGGATATGTGATTAAACTGATGGTTTGGCGGTTTTGTATAAACGAAATCAAACTGGCTGACAATTTGACATTTTTGTATAAATGCTTTTGACAATTTGAACCGTTTTTTAAATATTTCTTTATCTAAGTTATGTTTTAGGGTGTTTAGTTTTTAGTGTTTACGTTTAATCAATATTCAATAATAAGGAGTTATTGCAGTTTGCGTCACTGTGGTTTACGAACAGAGACCGCTATGTCTCACTTTTCAAAAATGAGCAGCTTGCACCATATAGTAGGGGGGGGGGGGATCACTTTACGTCTTTCCGCCATGTTACCATTTGTTACTTCACCAAATAAAGGGGCAATCATCTTTTCACCTGTATATCAAAACTCTACGTAATATCATCAACTCTTCATCTCACTCGTCCTTGCATTCTACGGCCTTATGCTTCACCCATCACTACAACCACCACCACCACCTTCATCTCTAATGCTGCTCAAAACCCCCGTCATCTACACCGTGCTGCCGTACAATGGCTTACACCTTAAGCACCGTCGTCGTTGCTTAATATCCCTTTCATCTACACCACGTACACCATACCATCGCCGCTACTGACCACCAACCCTACCTTACCACCCCACACCACATCATTGTATAGCAAACCACCATCATTGCTGACACTCCGCCACACTATACCTTACTATCACCACCACCACCATAAACCACACAATTGTAAAACAAAACCCTAACCCGGCAAGTCCCAGATCGATAATCAAACACGAACTAAACGAATAACTCTCGTTTATATTAACCAGAAAATATAACTCAAAAACTGATTACAACTCTCAAACCCTAACTCGGTTTGACACTTGATGAACCCTAACTCGGTTGCGCCGACTTCTTAACCTAATGTCTAACCATAACTCGGTTTATTTAGACCAACCTAACTTGCTAGTCAAGACATTACCACATATAATAAAACCCTAATAATTCTTGGGCTGGGCTTTACACTTGTGCCAAACAACAATTGAGCCAACAACCCGAATCCTTCATCTCCACCACACCACATCTTCAACCACCACCAAACCACCATACACCACCTCACAAATGTCATTGTCGATCGATGCCACCATTAAAATAAAACCGTTAAAGGTAAAATTATTCTTGATCAGCGTAGTCAATTACTCTTGATTAATGAAAAACTGCATGTGTAGCCATAATCAAGGTAAATGCGACTGTGACCCACCTTTTGTAGAATTTGAGGGGGGCATTGACTTGTTGGTCGAACTTGACGTTCGACATCGGATATGAACGCAAAGGTGGGGAAGATAGTACCGAATATGTGGTGTCCATCCTGGTATAGTATTGATGCATAATTATATCTAACAATTGAGTTGATCAATGTTTTTTGCTAAGCAAGTCTCTTTTTATTAATAAAGGTTTGTCCCTTTCTTTTTTCTTGTTCATTTTCACTGTTTTATATTAACTTTCTATGCAGTTGATGCTAACCTTAATTTGTAATGATCATGGATGGTTTTTATTATAATTAGGTAGTGGTAATGTTTGACGGGCGACCCGTAGGAAAGCAACTAAGTGATGTAAAAGATATAATTATGCTTACGGGATTAAGTTAATTCCGTGGAATTAGTTGACTACGGTTGCTCGTGTGTTTGCAGGTTTGAGGAGCTAGAGAGCGGCGTTACGAGAACACAGGCGAAAACGGTGAAGAAAACGGAGCTGGAACGCGAGAGATACGAAGAAAACAAGTCGCGGGAATGAGCTTCACCGTGGACCACGGTCCAGACCGTGGACCACGGTCCACCTGAAGCAAACATTCTAGAGTCCACCATACCGTGGAGAAGAAAGGGCACCGTGGAGGGGACCGTGGCCCACGGTCCGAACCGTGTCCCATGGTCGTGCTTGGATGGCTAGCTGACTTTAGTCAACCGTGGACCACGGTTCACACCGTGGCCCACGGTCCTGGACGGAGACACATTTGCATGTCTTTTAATAGGCCGTTTTTGAGTGACTTTTGAGATACCTTTTCATTGTGGACAGCCTAGGGGCGATTTTGGAAGACTAAAACAATATTTTGGGTGCTTGTATCATTTGGTTTATGTTTGGGATTGCTAGTAACAAGATATTTGATTCAAGAATGACCTCCCGAGCCATGAGTGGCTAGCTCCTTCGGTATTCCTCTCGGGATGTAAGATTATTTTCAAAACACTTTTGTTTATTGTTCTTGAACTTGGATTGATTGTCTAAATGTTATGTTAGTACAATCTTGTGTTTGTGTGATTGTTTGTAACTTGTCCATATTGTTTCTATCTAGCTTTTAGCCATATGTTCTTGGTGTCGTTGGCAATCGAGATTTAGTGGGAAGAACTAGGAAGAATAGTATTGATTGATTGTTAAGTAACAACCTCGCATTCTAGGAATCCGAGTACTTAGTTCTTAATTAATCACAAACAATTGCATGTACACAAAACCGAGATATTACGGTTTATTCATTGAATGTTAACAAGAGTGTTGAGCAATAACCCAAACCCCGAGAGGAATGTTTGTTTAATTATTCGTTTACAACTTTCGTTTAGTTTAATTTAGTGTTAAAAATCAAATCAAAACCAACTTGGAAATTACTTTGTGTCATTTACATTTATCTTAGTTTAATCGTTAAGCTATTTGGTTAACACATTTTTCACAAACTCTTCGTGTTCGATGCCCACTTACTGCTATCTATTTAGTTGTATTTGGTTTAAGTTTGCTTGAGCCTTCGACCTCACATCAGTATTGTGCATAAGAAATTGGAATTTGGTTGACAGAGCGACGTAATGTGCATGGATGCAAAGCTCAATGACCATGTTGTAAATCATAAAAGGGAATAAAAGTCTTTTCAATTGTTTTTTAAAAACGGAAAGATAATGGAGGGATGCAAAGTAATCTCACCCGACAACTGTAGGGCTGCAAACTGCTCATTATTTAAAACTGGGATACAAATGGCCACCGCCCTAAAACCATAGGGGCACAAACTACAATTAACTTAAAAAAACACTTTAAAAAAGACACTAAAAGCGGAACAAGATTATGTTTAAACAAACTGTAAAAAAAGAAAGATTAAAAGAGATCAATAGAGGTCAATTAAACTAAAAGCGTTAACTTACCTTTTTTAAGTTTACCAAGCCATCTAAAACAAAGTATACATTTAATTGAAAAGCAGCGTCCATCCAATCCGGCTCCTACGTTTATCTACGTGTAAAAACAGAGGGCCGAACCATCATAACCCATTTTACAGACCATGAACCACAAACCTAGCGGTGTTATTAATAATCACATTAAATTGACTGACTTGGCTCAGTTCGGACGATTTTAATGGGTTTTGAACACCCTAACATCCACAACAGTGGGTCTAAAAGTTGAGTCCACATAGATACTATCTAAACCGCCCCTCTCACAACTTCATATAAACCCGTTTAAGAATATCTTTTCATGAATTTGAGTCGGTTTCCTCCTTACCCCTCCGCATTATACTCTACCCCAAGACCAACTATTTGAGATACTTTTAGTTACTTTTGCCTTTCTATACTTTAAATTACCCATTAAAAAAAAATAAGATTCAGATCAGCAAACGATAGGCTGCCACATGGTGTGATTACTTTGTGGATAAAAACCCCTTAATTCAGATAACTTTATTTGTTTAATATAAATCACATAATAAATAACACAAGAATAAATCACAGTACGTGATTGCTAAGTAACATGCGTATATATAAATATATTAATACCACATGTGTTTATATAAAAGACAACCACACGTAAATAAACTTGGAAGTATTAAAGAAGAATCCCCCAATCGTATAATATGTTTGGTAATAATTATTGAGTAATCGAAATGGAGATTAATCTTAAAAATGGTACGTGTTCCCAACCTACAACTAAAGAAAACATTATTTAAAAACATAAAATATATTATGTGCAGTTTAGATGGTATTATATGACTACATGAAATGTACCTGATAAGCCATACATATGACCACAGGTTCACCTGATTGGTCTGATAGCTAGCAGGGCTCATCGATGAAACCTTCCATTATGATATCATTATCAATAATAAATGTAGGAATCCAATTTTAAACACTATATTCTCTATGAGACATTACATGTGTGCGGATTTTAAGATTGGTAATGCGTCCATGCATCCAAAATTGTTAAGATTCCAAATTATGACTAAACTAAATTGATATTAGTAAATGTGTGGAGTTTTTAATATGCATATGCATGTTAAGACGGGTCAACCAGTGTTGTCTTAATTAGTTTTTCATGAACCGTTTAATTAAGAGTACCGTATACTGTTTACTTCGATTAATTATAGTTTCAGAAAATCAAACTGTCGGGGTTGAATGATGGTTTGAACTTGTTTTTTTTTTCCTTTCAAAATTGTTAGCTTGTATCGAAAATTTTAAAAATGACAAAGATGGTTTTTATATATAAGTGCATAAACACAACTACATATATTCCACAAATGAAAAAAAGTAGTTTAAAAGACAATACGGTTTACATGGCGGGTTTGAAATTCTAAGCACCTGACTACAACATTAGTTAAACTGTCAAAATAGAATTGTAAAAATCTCGAAATGGCAGGCTTACGAATGGTTAATTGGATTCAAGGGTTTAAAACCGCCATTAGTGTAAGGAAAATTGGATTTTAATAATCTCAACTTTCTGTTATTAGCCGATAATAATCCCAACGTAGTTTATTCCTACCAGTGGTCTCAAATTTGAAACAATTGGCTCTCAATGGTCCCCCGTTAAAAAAAATTTAACAGCGTTAAGTTTTTTCCGAATTTCAAACTGATTTTTAGGGTTTTTGATCGGAAGAATGATACGAGTCGATTGATGTAAAATTTAGCTCGAAACGATACTTCAAACAACTTAATTTTTGTCAATTTTAAATTTAAACACCCGATTTGAAGCACTAATCAAGCCATTTGAAGCATCATTTCGAGCTAAGTTTTACGTTAACAACTCGTATCCTCCTTCCGATTAAAAGTCCTAATAAATCAGTTTGAAATTCGGAAAAAACTTAACGCCGTTAGGTTTTTTTTAACAAGCGACCATTGAGAGCCAACTTTTTAAATTTGGGAATACTAGTGGGAATAAACAAAGTTGGGATTATTATTGGTCAATAACAGAAAGTTGGGATTAATAAAATCCAATTTTCCTTAGTGTAAATAGACAAGTTTTACTATATATATATATATAAGGTCAAAATAATTTATTTTTTCTTTCCTTTCCTTTCGTTCTTTCCTTTTTTTCTTTTTTTTTTGAATGGCAATTCGAGACCACTAACTCACCCAATCATCTCTATTTCGCACGTCCCTAAAGAGAATTAGTTAATAAATGAAAATGATCTTTGATGCATTCAAATTACTACAATCTTTTAAAGTAATGAATTTAGTAACTAAATGAGCATGAACTAAACCAAGTCTAGCTGCGATTAAACTCAAGCTTATCAGGTTAGCTCAAGTTCGGTTTAGGCCTCATCATTTATTGTTAAATTTATTTGTATATGTATAATCATCTATTATATATTATAATCACGTATAATATATTATACTATATATCTTTTTATCGTATATGTGTACATATAACAATACTTATTATATAATTATGTAGGACGGCAGTACCAACAAACAAACGCATGAATAAAGGTGGATTTATATATGTTAATTAGGAGAATAAAAGGTGGTTTAGAAGGTTAGAGCCAAAACCAAAAGGACAGTGTACAGATAGAAGTGCAATAATACGTACCACCATATATATTTACTTTCAACACCACCACCGTGCGTTGGGACCCCAACTTTTCATTTCTATTCTAATAATATATATTCTTAAAATATAAATATGTTTCACTTTTTACTTTCTAAGTTATCTTATAATAATTAATTTTTTATTTATTTTTGTTTTGTATAAGAAACGTATTATCTTTATACTTCTACTTGAAATCTAAGCTTTTTATCACACACTCAAATTCTAGTCTTAAAAATATCACACACTCAAATGTAGTAGCAACCCTGATAATATAAAGAGTCGATCGGTTGTGATCAATATTCGTGTTGTTGATATCTCCTAGTTTAATGTTATTGACTTCTTTGCCTTCGACGACTAGATGTCTAGATGGCTGTTACATGCAATGCATGGATTATCGTGAATGCGTTTTGACTTGAGACATATAAATGATTGGTGATAATTAACGTAAACTTAAAAATTCTATTTATAGGTACCAAATTCAGACTCCAAAAAACCAAGTGCCTTATCGTGAATATGTTTAGACTTTAGACCATCGGTTATGAAAATCTTAAAATGTGAGTTCGCCACGTGGCATCAGGTAAGTGACACTTACACATTCTAGGTTTTCACATTGAGTTATGTGTTATGACATGTTAAATGCGAAACTTGGTTGTGGGATGAGGTGAAGATAAATTATTGAATTTTATAACAACAATCCATCACCCCCTCACGAACGCAACAAAACCTGCGCCCTGCCCTCGCAAAACCTGAAGATAAAATATTGGCTTTATCAAGTGATCTCCTCAATTATAAAAAGGGAAGGTTATGTTATACATTTCACATATTGATATTAGCACTATAATGTAAATCTTGTTTTTAATTCCAAATTTAGTAATTAGTAATACTATTAGAAAAGGAAAATTGTATTTTAATAATTCCTTTTTTTTCAGCTAGACGTTAATAGAGGTGGGCAAATAACCCGGTTAACCGACCTGACCCGACCCAAAAACTGAACCGAAACCGAACCGGTTTGAAACCGATTATATAGAAACCGGTTTGGAACCGATTGAAACCGTAGGTTCGGAACCGATTTGTAATTTTCCCCACCAAAACCGGTTTCAAACCGGTTAACCGAACCGAAACCGGCCAAACCGGGCAAAAACCAGTCAAAACCTGAACCGAAACCGATCAAAACCCGAACCAAAAATGATCGTAACATTGTAAGAAACTGGTTTCAATCCGAACCGAAACCAATCATAAACCGGTTTTGACTTTTGTTGATCAAACCTAACCGGTTTTAACCCAAACCGGTTTTGAGTTTTAACCGGTTTGTGCACCTCTAGTCGTTAATATCCCACCTCATAATATATTCTACCACCTTTCACATTATTTTCTCTTATTGGACATCCGTTTAAAAAAGCTTAACTCCGTTAAGATTTATTCAAATTTCAAATTGATGTTTTTGTCTTTTATAGGGCTGTTGTTTGTAAAGAGGATACGAGTTTAATTTTCAGTTAAATTATATGGTAGAAAATGTAGAAGGTGTGCGAATCCCTAAAGGCCCTTTCCGTCACTACCGCTTCAAGCCGCATGGGGGTTTATTGTAGGAATGGTTATGTCCCTGCCTGGAGATAGTGTAAAGGCTTTGTTCACTACTATAATGTCCCATTACGAATGGTCTAAAGTCTAAACATATAAATATCAAAGTAACGTACTATTAGTTTTGAATTAGAGTAATTACACTATAAAAATGAAGTGAAGTGATATAATTACTTTAGTTTAAAAACTTTAAAGTAAAAATAATTACTCTAGCATTACATAATCACCCTAGTTATTTATACATTTTCACGTTAAAAGTTGTATATATTTGATCTTAAGTATGCCTTTTGTCATAAATCTATGCATGAAATCTCAAATATACAGTAATTTTAATCCTGGAAGTTAAAAAAAACTTTATATAAATTAATTAAATACCTGAAAGGCTAAGAACATTCACAACATGTCTTCAACATTTATGTGAGTGTGTACTCTATTTTTTTAAAGTGTGGTTGTAAGTTTTTGTGAATGGAGGAGAGAAAATATTATCGTTCATGAGTAAATTTAAAGAAACATTGTTCATGCACTATAATCTACCTATACTAATAAAAGAAAATAATCTGGACACATGGCATTCTGAGGTTAATCTTCACTATCAAATTCCCGCCTAAATCACTTCTCTTGTATTGATGGAAAAGAAAAAAAATATCTTTGTTCTAAATATTGTACTGATTATAAATTCAACATACCGTATTAATTGGTCAATCTCTATTAATTGAATTATTAATGCTATAAATTATATGGTAAACATACTTCATATAAAAAAATATTAATATATATAACAATTACGTGTCATAAAGATATCTTCTTTAACATTGAAATGTATATAAAACAATTTGGGTTTAAAGAATACATTAATATTTAATTTTTGAGACATCCTCATACACTATAATAATTGTTTACTTTTTACAAATACCCAATGTTTAATAAGTTTTAAAAATCATAGACAAATTTTCCATTTTTTATATTTAGTATAAGACAATTGTGACAGCTGAACAACAGTGTGTTTATAAGGACATCATGAAAGCTGTTCAAAAATGTTTAAAATTTAGGGTTTAGGGTATGGAGTCAAAAACATTTTTGTGAAAGGGTTTAACTACATCCTTCATGTCACACCCTAACTTAAGGCGGAAACGTTGGGGCGTGATCTGATTGCTCACAGCTCGAAGATACTATTAAAGTTAAAAGTGACAATATCTAATTAATTATTTTATTTCAATTATCACACAATATCCAAATACAATAAACAATTTAAATACACAAATATAAACTCAAAAAAAGGTTAACTTGATTATATCCTAAGGTCTTGTCTACATGTCCAAACTTAAATTTTCAATACAAGCAACCTGCATATGCGTATAAAATGGAGTTTTGTCAACATAAAGTTGAGTGAGAATATCATCAGCTTTGACACAATACAATGAATAAGCATAACGTGATAAGTGCTAATAAATATAATCAAAACACAAACAAGTATGTAGACCGTTGCCAAGCGAATCGGGCATTTGTCACCAGCAGAAACACCCGCTATGCGATTGATTGAATAGTAATTCCAACATGCGATTGATTGAATGGTAACACAAGTAAGCAAGTAGCACGTATGTTTGATTTTATCACTCACAATAACACGTATGCATTTGTTTGAATATATATATAGTATGAAATACGGATACGTACGCATATGTCCCAAAACATTTGAAAAACGTAGATAAAAAGGGGAATGATAAACTCACCTGATTGATTAAGCCAAACGGAAATGAATACGACAAGAAAGTGGAAATTACGCTATTCGATAATTACCTACAAGAATCCTAATTAAATGTTATTATGAGTGAATTATAAATGATATAACATGTATAAAGAATTTAGGATTTCGACGTGGATTGAGTTACAATTATAATTGGTAAGTTATGGATTGAATGATTGATCTCTATGGACTATTGTTATCATTTAATTATAAAAATCATTGTTTATTGTATAATCGAACTTATAAATAATTAGTTTGAATAGACAAAAATGCGATGTTCTATAATGATAAACGCTTAATTATATAATTATCATAAAATTCATATTTTGAAAATCTTAACGAATTTTGAGGATAAAAATATAATTAACACTTGTAATACGTTTAATTTGTTTATTATAGTTTTGTTTTAAAAATAATATGTATATATATATATAATATCTAATAAATATTAGCAAATTTATAAAGACATTTTAACAACGATAAGCCTCAAATTAGTGTCAGTTTTTAATAAAATAATAATGATTTATTGTTATTAATAAGATATATATGTATATACACACGAAATCTTGTAACAAAACTAGTCGACACGAAACGTTTAACTTTTATGAGGTCGGTTTAAATAAAATATTGTTTATTAAATATTTAATATTACTTTTAATGTATTATAAATTATTAAAAATGAGTTTAAACAACAATTAAATAAAAAGACCAAAAAAAAAAAAAACTCGCTGGCTGGACTCGAACCCGCAACCTCAGCCAGCCAAAAAGATTAACACACACACACCAGCCATACGCGATGGTGTGTCAGTTGGTTATTGAATGAAAACAGAAATTTATATACAGAAACTAATTAACACCGGTTTGATCATAAACCCTAAAATATACAATTGATCAATCCGTTGAGTGTTTGATGAATTAATGTTGGGGTTAACGATTAGCGCATAAAAATGAATTCAATCATATAATTCATTACCTAAATCGTTGATTAAATACAGGGT